>NC_081415.1:510093872-510393872 GCF_030272615.1 Cryptomeria japonica | reverse complement strand
ATTCTTGGATGACCTACACATGAAAGAATTGGAGAGGTAAGATCATTTCATGGACTGACTAGTATTTACCAAGAGTATCAAAAAATTTAGTTCAGTTTGTAACCTTATGACTAAGACCATGAGAGGAGATTGGAAGGAATTCAAGTGGACCACCACAGAAAACAAATTTTTTGAACTGTTGAAGCAGAAAGTGACTGAGTAGCCTATGTTGGCTTTACCATATTTCAATAAAGTATTTCAAGTGGATTGTGATACAAGTGGAACAACAATAGGAGCAGTCTTGAGTCAGGAAGGGAGAGAAATAACTTATTGAGAAATTGAATGATGCTCAGAGGAGATATTCAATGTATGATCAAGATTTTTATGCCATACTTCAAGCCTTGAAGAAGTGGAGACATTACTTGTTGCCTAAGGACTTTGTTTTGTATACAGATCGTCAAACTTTGCAGTATTTAAATAGTCAGAGTTAGTTGAATCAAAGACATATGAGATGGGTAGAATTATTGCAGAGTTACACCTTTGTGTTGAAGTATAGAAGTGGGAAATCTAACAAAGTTGCTGATGTATTGAGTTAGAGAAGGAATTTGCTGACAAATATTAGAGTGACAGTATTACGATTTGAAGATTTGAAGACCTTGTATGATGAAGACTCGAATTTTATAGAACCTTGGAAAACATGTAGAGAACTGGTTATGGTAGATAGAAGCAAGTGGCTGGATTACTTCATTCAGGATGGGATGTTATTAAGAGGAGTTCAATTGTGCATACCTAAGAGTTCTATGAGGGAGAATATGATAAAGGAGAAACACAGTGGAGGTTTAGCTAGATATTTTGGCATTGACAAAACAATAGCATTGGTGAGTGAACAGTACTTTTGGCCCTAGATTCATAAGGATGTTAAGAGATATGTGTAGAGTTATAGAGTTTGTCAAGTTACAAAGGGTAGTAGTTAGAATGTGGGATTGTATAAACCTTTGACAATACCGATAAGACTTTGGGAGGATATAAGCATGGATTTTGTACTTGGATTGCCTAAGACACCAAGAGGGAATGATTCTATATTTGTGGTAGTGGATAGATTCTCGAAGATGGCTCATTTCATACCTTGTAACAAGACATCAGACACATTGCATGTAGCAGACCTATTTTTCAAGGAAGTGGCAAGGTTGCATTGATTGGGCGTAGTACCCAGAGCAGTCAGTATAAGGAATATCTTGTGAAATGGAAGGACATACCACTTGAAGATTCATCTTGGATTTCTCAGGTAGAGGCATACTGCCTTGGTTTCCCTCTGAACCCGACAAAGTGAGAGGCTCACTTTTTTAATAACCCTGGATGTCTGATACAAGAGCATCCATGATTAATAGCAATCTTGCATCAACCAAAAAAACATTTTCCTTTTTGTTTTGCTTTCTCTTTGAAGTTTTAGTTTTCCTTTTTGTGTATCCCGATTTTGGCTCACTAGATCCTGTGGAGTTGGATTCTACTTGAAGACTTGATCATCATTCTTGCTTCCAGACTGCATCACATTTGTATTATTTTTTGGCAAGATATCGCTACCAGTTTCCATGACAGTCCTTGTTACCGGTTGCCTGGACCTATTTTGGTGATCTACCGGAACCCATTCCGATTCTTGCAGAGCCTTGGGTGTTGATTCCAATGATCCTTGGCATGTGGCTGATCTTTTCTCACAATCTACGTTTCATCCTTTGGATTTTCTGGAGGAATCTCTTAGTGGAGGCTGACCTTGTTTATTTTGCACGTTAGGTCTTGTTCTTCAAGTTTTGATCTCTTTTGGGCCTACTGGATCACTTGGATATATATATATATAATTGTAATTGCACATCAGGGTCCAATCGATCAGATAATATCAAGTAGCTAGACTATGCATAGAAGATAGATTTCATGATTCAAGGTCCCAGTTGTGACCTATTTTGTATGTTCTACCAGGCTTATGAGTCAGTATGTTGTAACACAGTTATTACCAGTTGGATGTAATCAATTTTAATGCAATAAAACAATCTATTCCGCATTGCCTCCATCATATCTTTATGTTTTTGTTGTGTTTACTCTTGTTGACCAGTCTAGATTGATCTCATTGAGGTCCCTCCTCACCGGTGACTGCTTCACTTACACACTATTGAGAGTATCATGTTTAAATGAGCATCATACAAAGTTAAGAATAAAAATAGTTTTAAAAAATCATTAAAGTTTGAACATGCCAAAGTTCAAACATAAAAAGACATGTAATGCCTCACCAGGAACCCTAAAGGAAAACCACACAAACTAACCAACTAAGGTTGAATTTTTTTTCTTAAAGTTTAATCCACATGAACTGCATTAATTACTACATTGCATGTTTATTACACAAGCAAATGTCTAACACAGAATTCCTAAAGGGTTACCAACGAAGTATTATTCAATATGTTAAATTTCATTATTAAGGTTAAACCAGTTATTCATCTTAGGATACTCAAATACATACAATTGCCATCATTACCTGTGAAGCACAATTAAATCATATTCATACAACAAATTTCATCATTTAGAAGAGTGAAAGTATTACAATATATTTCTTTTCAAGAAATCATTTGCACATTGAATAAAGATAACTGAGATATTAAACATCCAAATAGACTAAGATTACATTAATCAACAATTACATGGCTTCCAATAATACATATGAAATTACATCTTTACCAATTGCCAAGGTAACATAGTCCATTGATACAAATGACCACGTAAGTCTCAAAGGTACAAAAATCTCCAACATGAGATGATCCAAGAATCACGAACCACAAAAATATCTGTGAAGCCAATCCTCGCATGAAGGCATGAACATAAACATCTGATGGGAAGTGGCACTACCACCCAACCATGTGATCCCAAAAAGGAACCACCCCACTGTGCTAGGAGATAGAAAAAGACCCTCAAGAAAGCACAAGAAAAACATGGTTGACAATACAAGTGAGACTCCACAATACTCCAGGTGAACTCAACATCACAATACACTGGTGACCCTAAGGAGAGAGTGTCATCGCATAGCTTGTGATGGTTACCCTAGGTAGACCTCCATAGGTCTCGACCCCTCGTCCTGGGTTGCCCTGGTAACCTTTCTCGAACCCCTGGCTCCACCCAAGACTCATGTGGACCCTACCAACCCTTCATGAAGACAAGATGGCCGGTTTGCCATTCCAGGCCTTCCCACTGCATCTTGAGTCTAAACGAGCACTCAACCATGCACGAGGTACAATATCTTACTTAATGTTTATAACTACCCACCCCCTAATCAATTATTAGGTTATCACTTATTAACTCACTTTAGAGGGGTTGTTCAGCCATCCACTTAGGGCACGGTCCCCACTCGAAAGCCACTCTCCCATGGGACACTACATAATCAAGGTCTCTCTACGAGAACCCTATGATGATATTGACAACTATATAATCACGACAAAACACAGGCGATGAAAACACAATTTTACTAACTCTAGGTTAACCATTTGGAACATAACACAACATGGTTTACATCGACAAGGTTATAAGGACAACACCTATTCAAGAGGGTATGACAACCACTACAACATGATGACTAAACAATTTCAAGAATTACAACGAAATCAATCTCTTTGCTAAGAAATACCAAATTCGCTAAAGATCATAATTCAAACAATCTTTAGAAGATAATTAAATCATTATATACTTGCAATTCAATATTAAAGATACCCCTTTTTAAGGAAATTCGAAGCTGTCATTAGTCTAATAAGACTAAAATTTAACCTATCCTCAATAAACGAAATGCCCCTTTTTTTTCAACAAGTCAAATCATAATAACTTGATGAAATAAATCATCCCACATTAAAATATTACATCTTTCACATAATCATCATTTTAATTAATATCTCAAATAAAATATTTTCTATGAAATAAAGAAAATCACATTAAATATATATAATAATACAAATATATGTATATAATTATATATTCATCAAATATATACTTGTATACACATATCATATTATGTATATATACCACATCTATATTTTTACTCAACTCACGAATAAATCTAAATTTCCAAAATCAACATATAAAAGTTTTGAACTGTTGAAGCAGAAAGTGACTGAGCAGCCTATGTTGGCTTTACCAAATTTCAATAAAGTATTTCAAGTGGATTGTGATATAAGTGGAACAACAATAGGAGCAGTCTTGAGTCAAGAAGAGAGAGAAATAACTTATTTGAGTGAGAAATTGAATGATGCCAGGAGGAGATATTCAATATATGATCAAGAGTTTTATGCCATATTTCAAGCCTTAAAGAAGTGGAGACATTACTTGTTGCCTAAGGAGTTTGTGTTGTATACAAATCATCAAACTTTGCAGTATTTAAACAGTTAGAGTTAGTTGAATCAAAGACATATGAGATGGGTAGAATTATTGCAAAGTTACAACTTTGTGTTGAAGAATAGAAGTGGGAAATCTAACAAAGTTGCTGATGCCTTGAGTCAGAGAAGGAATTTGTTGACAAAGATGAGAGTGACAATATTACTATTTGAAGATTTGAAGACCTTGTATGATGAAGACCCGAATTTTGTAGAATGTTGGAAAGCATGTAGAGAACTGGTTATGGTAGATAGAAGCAAGTGGTTGGATTACTTCATTCAAGATGGGATGTTATTCAGAGGAGTTCAATTGTGCATACCTAAGAGTTCTATGAGGGAGAATCTGATAAAGGAGAAACAAAGTGGAGGTTTAGCTGGATATTTTGGCATTGACAAAATAATAGCATTGGTGAGTGAGCAATACTTTTGGCCCTAGATTCATAAGGATGTTAAGAGATATGTGCAGAGTTGTAGAGTTTGTCAAGTTGCAAAGGGTAGTAGTCGGAATGTGGGATTGTATAAACCTTTGAAAATACCGATAAGACTTTGGGAGGATATAAGCATGAATTTTGTACTTGGATTGCCTAAGACACCAAGAGGGAATGATTCTATATTTGTGGTAGTGGATAATTTCTCGAAGATGGCTCATTTCATACCTTGTAACAAGACATCAGATGCATTGCATGTAGCAGACCTATTTTTCATGGAAGTGGTAAGGTTGCATGGATTACCTAAGAGCATAGTTTTAGGCAGAGACACTAAATTTGTTGGCTATTTTTGGAGAACACTTTGGAAGAAGATGAAGACAGATTTGGAGTTCAGTTCTACTTTTCATCCACAGATTGATGGACAAACATAAGTTGTTAACCAGAGTTTGGGAAATTTGTTGAGATGAGATAAAAACAGAAGTTGGGATTTGATCCTTGCACACGGAGAGTTTTCCTACAACAATTCAATGAATAGAAGTACCAGAAAAATACCTTTTGAGATTGTTACCAGAGTGCATCCTAGAGGTATATCAGAATTTAGAGACATTGGCAGTGAAGACTGAAGGAGTTCAAAAGCATGAGACTTTGCATATCACATGGAAGCATTGCATATTCAAGTTAAACAATTTTGGAAGACATGCACAACAAGTATAAGTAGAAGACATATGAGAAGAGGAGACATAAGGAATTTGAAGTTGGCAATGAAGTGATGATATATCTGAGAAAAGAGAGATTCCCGATTAGAACTTGTAGTCACATAAATCTGTCCACTTAATTAAATGAATATTTAATATTTATTTGATTATTTAACCATCAATTAATAATTAATTAAATTAATATATTTAATTAATTCATCTTAACCCTCTTCTCCTATTAATTAAATAAATTATTCAATTTATTTGATTTAATTCACTTAACCAAATTCAGACCATTAATTAAATAAATAAATCATATTTATTTAATTAAATCTTCTCTCACATTTAAATAAATTAATATTTATTTAAATTCCCCCAAAATCTCATATCTCACATTTAAATAAATAAATAATTTATTTAAATCACCTTTATCCTCCACCCACTTGTATTTTCTTACAAATGCAAGTTGCACAACTATTTTAAATAAATCATTTATTTAAATCACCTTTATCCTCCACCCACTTGCATTTTCTTACAAATGCAAGTTGGACAACTATTTTAAATAAATCATTTATTTAAATCACCTTTATCCTCCACCCACTTGCATTTTCCTACAAATGCAAGTTGCAAAACTATTTTAAATAAATTATTTATTTAAAATCCTATTTATCCTCACCCACTTGAAACCTTTAATGGTTTCCCTTAAAGTCTTCAAACTTAATGGCTTCCTTCTAGAGTCTTCTCAAACCTTTAATGGTTTCCCTTAAAGTCTTCAAACTTAATGGCTTCCCTTAAAGTCTTCTTAAAACTTTAATGGTTTCCGTTAAAGTCTTCAAATTTAATGGTTTCCTTCTAGAGTCTTCTCAAACCTTTAATGGTTTCCCTCAAAGTCTTCAAGCATTTTAATGTTTTATCTTCCTTTTTCTCATTTGAATAAATTAATATTTATTTGAATATTTATCCAAATGCAAATTACACCATTTAATTGAAATAAATGATTTTATTTTAATTGAAAATACCAAAATTCCTCCCACTTGCATTTTCCTACAAAATCCACTTGCATGCCTAAAACCCCTTCTAGATTCTTCTAAACCTTTCCTAATTAACCTAATCCATCCCCTAAATATTGTCACATTCCTAAGCAAATTGGAGTCACTTCTCAAAGACTCCAAAGTCTTTGAAAAGCAATTAATGATTTGTGTGTTCAACAAATTAACCTCTAAAGTCTTCCAAACCACTTATGGCTCTTACATGACCATTAATGGTTAATTCCACTTGCACCCATGGTTAAGGACTTTGACCACAAACTTAACCCTCATGTAACCCATGTGTCTCTTCAAAGCATTTATTTCTTTGACTAGGGTAACCATCATGTCCCCTCAAGCATTTAATGCTCCTTATCTCTCCTCTCAAGCCTCCTCATGGTGACACTTGTCAACATGGGATTGGGTTGAAAGTCTCACATGGATTGAATATATTTCAATCCTAACCCTTGTTAAGATTACTCAATCTTAACCCTTCATTTCCCCATTTCTTTTATAAATAGAACCCTTCTCCTCAAGCAACAGGGAAGCATTAGAGTATTGTTGTTATACAGGTATTAGCATAGAGCTTTTTCATAGCATCACTGTCTACACTTGCATAGCATTTGCTTATCATATTCAACCATCTTGAATCTCCATATGGCATCCATGGATAGTGCTAAAAGCTGAGAGCTACACTCATTTGGGACTTGGAGAGGGGAGAAACAAGGGAGAAGCATCAAAAGGCATCATGGAAGCATCTTAGGGAGGCTCTTCTCCTTTCTTTTATTTTGTTAAACTTCTTTCATGCTTTTTGAAATCTCTTTTGATATGTTTGAAATGGTTTTTAGTTCTTTGTTTTGTTTTTATGGTTGAAACTAACTTATTAACATTGAACTTTGTTGTTGCCTTGTCCCCATTTCCATGACATCATAACTTATCACAAGTTGCAGATGAAGAAATTTGGACCTTGTAGAATTTTGGGAAAGTTCAGTTCTGGAAATGCATATGAAGTGGAGTTACCAGATAGTCTGAGTATTCACTTATATTCAACATTGCAGATATCCATGAGTATCATGAACTAGAATTCAGTGAGGACAATGTTACAGACTTGGAGAAATAGTTACCCCAGAAGGAACTGGATCAGATTGAAGAGATTTTGGAGAGTAGGATTGGGCGTAGTACCCAGCGCAGTCAGTATAAGGAATATCTTGTGAAATGGAAGGACATAACACTTGAAGATTTATCTTGGATTTATTAGGAAGACGTAGACTGCCTTGGTTTCCCTCTGACCTTGACAAAGTGAGAGGCTTACTTTTTCAATAACCCTGAATGTCTGATATAGGAGCATCCTCGATTAATAGCAATCTTGCATCAACCAAAAAATATTCCTTTTTGTTTTGCTTTCTGTTTATAGTTTTAGTTTTTCTTTCTTTGTATCCTAGTTTTGGCTCACTGGATCCTGTGGAGTTGGATTCTACTTGAAAACTTGATCATCATTCTTGCTTCTAGACCGCATCACATTTGTATTATTTTCTGACATGATATCGCTACCGGTTTCCATGACAGTTCTTTGTCACTGGTTGCCTGGACCTATTTTGGTGATCTACCAAAACCCATTCTGAATCTTGCGGAGCCTTGGGTGTTGATTTCAATGTTACTTGGCGTGTGGCCGATCTTTTCTCATGATCTATGTTGCATCCTTTGGATTTTTCGAAGGAATCTCTTAGTGGAGGTCGACCATGTTTATTTTGCACGTTAGGCCTTGTTCTTCAGGTTTTGATCCCTTTTGGGTCGACATGATGCAATCGATCAGATAATATCAAGTAGCTAGATTATGCATAGAAGATAGATTTCATGATTCAAGGTCATGATTATGACCTATTTTGTATGTTCTACCAGGCCTATGAGTCAGTATGTTGTAACACAGTTGTTATCGATTGAATGTAATCAATTTTCATGTAATAAAACAATCTGTTTTGCATTGCCTCCATTATATCTTTGTGTTTTTGTTGTGTTTATTCTTGTTGACTAGTCCAGATTGATCTCATTGAGGTCCCTCCTCACTGGCGACTGCTTCACTTACACACTATGAAACATCATACAAAGTTAAGAATTAAAGTAGTTTTAAAAATCATTAAAGTTTGAACATGCCAAAGTTCAAACATAAAAAGACATGTAATGCCCCGCTAGGAACCCTAAAGGAAAACCACACAAACTAACCAACTAAGGGTGAAATAATTTAAAAAAAAAAGTTTAATCCACATGAAGTGCATTAATTACGACATTGCACGTTTATTACACAAGCGAAAGTCTAACACAAAGAATTCCTAAAGGGTTACCAATGAAGTATTATTCAATATGTTAAATTTCATTATTAAGGTTAAACCAATTATTCATCCTAGCATACTCAAATACATACAATTGCCATCATTACCTATGGAACACAATTAAATTACATTCATACAATAAATTTCATCATTTGGAAGAGTGAAAGTATTACAATATATTTCTTTTCAAGAAAACATTTCCACATTGAATAAAGATAACTGAGATATTAAACATCCAAATAAACTAAGATTACATTAATCAACTATTACATGGCTTCTAATAATACATATGAAATTACATCTTTACCAATTGCCAAGGTAACATAATCCATTGATACAAATGACCACGTAAGTCTCAAAGGTACAAAAATATCCAACATGAGATGATCCAAGAATCACAAGCCACATAAATATATGCGAAGCCAATCCTCGCATGAAGGCATGAACATAAACATCCAATGGGAAGTGGCACTACCACCCGACCATTTGATCCCAAAAAGGAACCATCCCACTGTGCTAGGAGATAGAGAAAGACCCTCAAGCAAGCACAAACAAAACATGGTCGACAATATAAGTGAGACTCCACAATACTCCAGGTGAACTCAACATCACAATACACTACTGACTCTAAGGAGAGTGTCATTGCATAGCTTGTGACGGTTACCCTAGGTAGGCCTTCATAGGTCCCAACCCTCATCCTGAGTTACCCTGGTAACCTTTCCCGAACCCCCGGTTCCACCCAAGACTCATGCGGACCCTACCAACACTTCATAAAGACAAGGTGGTTAGTTTGCCATTCCAGGCCTTCCCACTACATCTTGAGTCTAAACCCCCTAATCAATTATTAGGTTATCACTTATTAACTCACTTTCGAGGGGTTATCGAGCCATCCACTTAGGGCACGACCCCCACTCGAATGCCACTCTCCCATAGGACACTACATAATCACGATCCCTATATGAGAACCCTATGGAGATAATGACAACCATATAACCACGACAAAGCACAGGTGACAAAAACACAATTTTACTAACCCTAGGTTAACCATTTGGAACATAACACAACATTGTTTACATCGATAAGGTTATAAGGACAACACCTGTTCAAGAGGGTATGAGAACCACTACAACATGACGACTAAACATTTCAAGAATTGCAACGAAATCAATCTCTTTGCTAAGGATTACCAAATTTGCTAAAGATCATAATTCAAACAATCTTTTGAAGATAATTAAATCATTATATACTTGCAATTCAATATAAAAGATTTAAAAAAACACAACCACCCCTTTTTAAGGAAATTTGAAGCCGTCATTAGTCTAAGAAGACTAAAATTTAACCTGTCCTCAATAAATGAATTGCCCCCCTTTTTTTAACAAGTGAAATCATAATAACTTAATGAAATAAATCACGCCACATTAAAATAATACATAATTGTAACGTCATAAATTGTACGCACTTGCTAAAGCAGTACAATTTAACACCTAGTTTAGCACCTGCCTTGGCGCAGTTGCATTTTGCATTGCATTTCCCCTTTAGCACTTAATTAATCAAATTAATTAAGTCTAAAGGTTCTATTTCATCATTCTCCACATCATAAAGTCGGGCCCTTTCATTAAAGCGTGCCCCTTTTCATTTTATTCCTCCAATACATCATCTAATCAAAAACCCTAATTAGACCCTATTCTGAGCTTGGGGGCTTAATTTCGGGGGTCAAAACATCTCGAAATCACCTGTAACTTCGGGATTCTCTCTAAAATCATCATATCTGACGGCCCTGAAAATTTGGTGAAAAGTTGTCCGGACATTTTTCTTGAAATTTTAGGAGTGTGATCCAATCATAAAATAAAGCTTAACCCCAAGAAATTGGCGGGATATTCAATCTCTAGGTCGGCCAAAAGTTGGAATTAAGACCTAGGGTTTCATACATAAGAGCTCTCTTTCTTCATTTGAAAGGATCAGAATTTTGTTTTCAGGAACTTCATATGCAGCGAAAGAGCAGATCTTTGAAGGCTTCAACAACTTTCAACATCCCTCTATCAAGCATTTATCAAACCCATTCATCCATTTAGGGCTTGGAAGACATTGAAGAACAATAGGAGATTACCGACTGAAGATTGGCTTGTACCTCTCCCTTGGGGGTTGGGTATGATTTCATGTTGTTTTCATGTCTTTGCATAAGCTTCAATATATCATTCATTCATGCTTTAGATCACTTTGCATCTCTATTTAGAGCATTTACATTATCATTTACAAGCAATTAGGGTTTACTTTCTAGGTTGCTCTAGTTTGCTTTCTTGCATTTTAGGACCTTGCACACACACTAGGTCTGCACACACAATACATTTTACAAAACAACTTGGCTATTCATGGAGGTGGAAATCACCGAAGCGGGGGTTTGACTAAGGCAAAACCCTATATAGCCGCCCATACACCCTTTTTCAGATATCAGTGCAAGTTTCGGGACTCGGATGACGCCGCAGGATACAGATCCGGAGAGAACAGGTCGAGACAGCACTCTGCATCAAATTGCAGAGCAAAAGACTGGGACAGGGGCGCTGGGCACCCTGGTCCTGCCAGGACAGGGGTGCTGGGTGCCCTGGTCCCTGGGACAGGGGTGCTGGGCGCCCTGGTCCTCCGGACAGATAGCATTTCCGACAGTTTTCGACAGTGTTCCAGAGTGCAAAACAACAGTTTTCGGTGCAGTTTTCAGGACAGAATCAGGACAGTGGCGCCCGCGCCCCTGTCCCGAACATTTTCAGTCCGATTTTGACTCCGGGTATGCATTTGTATTCTTGTTTTATCCTTGTGTTTACAGCTTTCCATTGTTTAAGTTCAATTCTGCAATCTTGTTGTTAGTTCATACTTGCATTTTAGGGTTAGGAATTGGACTTGCATAATCTTACCTTTCAAATACAACGAAGGAATAGAAATCCTAATAGGTAGCCCGTGGCTCTCTCTTTCACAAAAAGAAGTAGCCAATTGTGCGATACCTCTAGGCTCTTTCGTATTCCGTAATGTGTGACAAGAGGTAGGATTAGGGCATGATAACCTAGTCTCGCTTTTTCCCCCACACATTTTGGTGAACCCGACGTGAATCTATCATTGCTTCTTCTTGCATTGCATTTGTTAGATCTAGATCTAGATTTAGTGTGTTTTCATTTCATTTTCATTAAAAACAAAAAAAAAGAGAAAAAAAAAAAAAGAGTGTGTTTCTTTGCATTGTATGTTTAAATTTCATGCAACTTTTATTTCAAAATGTCAGACTTTTATTTGCAAAATGTTCATGCTTATGATGATTATTATGAGTATAGCCAAGATGAATTAGATGAAGCTTTAGATGAGTTTTTGAACCCTAAAGATGCCAAACCTTCATTTTACCAAAAACTCATAAACCTTGTTACTATGCCATTTCGTTGCGATGAGAAAGATAAGTTGAATGAGCCCTCTCAAGGGTACATTCCTATCAACTCTTCCACTAAATCTAGTAACATGGTTGTTTTCAACAATCCCCTCTATGAGGAGATGTCTCCTTTTGAATCAAAAGATAAACCTTTTAATAGATATGATCATGCTTTGTTGGATGATGCTCTTGATGACTTTGTGGCTTTATCGAAATCTTTAAACAAGAACAAGACTTCTAAATTAGTTAACATGATAAACTTGAATGAGCATAAAAAGCCTCTCTTTGAAGTCCAAGGAGCTTATCCTTCTCCCACCTTTCAAGTTCCTGAATCACCTCTCCTTACTATCCAAGGAGGGTATGATCATGATTCCTTTCGTACTCCGAATAAACCAATCATCATTGTGCAAGGAAGAAAACCTATAAGTCCTTATAGTTATGCCAAGCAAATAACTAGAGAGAGTTATCATGCGATTGCCCATACTTATCATACCAGAAATAATAGGCAGCCTAGTCCTCCTCCTGTTATTCCAGTTTCTCTTCCGAATCCTCAACCAATTCTTCCACAAGCTCCCCGTATTTCACAAGTTCTTAGTAAGGAATATGATCTCATAGAACAACTTAAAGCTACCCCTGCTAAGATATCCCTTTGGGATTTGATTCAAACTTCTTCCGCTCATCATGGAATGTTACAAGATGCCTTGAAAGATTTGAATGTTCCTCCACCGAATACATCTAGTAATATAGCATCTTTGGTTAACTCTGTGATGAATCCTAAAGCTCAAATTGTGTTTACCCAAGATGAGTTGCCTACTAGTGAAATCCAACATCAGTATGATCCCTTGATGATTGTGGTTATCATGAAAGACACTGCTATAAGACAAACACTAGTGGATAATGGCTCTGGTCTCAATGTGTGTAGCATTAATCTTTTGCATAAGATGAATGTGGATACATCCTTAATTGAGCCGGACTCTCATCCTTTTCGAGGCTTTGATAATGTGGCTAAAACTTCATTAGGTACTATCACCTTACCCATCACAGTGGGGCCTGTTACTTTGCCTACACCTATCTATGTTATGTCGGGAAATCTAACGTACAACTTGCTACTAGGGAGACCTTGGATTCACAGTATGCAAGCTGTCCCTTCTACATTGCATAGACAAGTTAAATTTATTTATAACAATAAGACATATACCTTGATAGGTGATACTAATTTTCAAGCTTGTTTGCAAACATCTACTTCCAAGGGGGGTTCTTCTAAGCCGTCCTCATCTAGTGATGACTCTTTAAATAAGATACCTATCGATGAATCCTCGCTCTCCGATGATCAAAATTCTTTGGATGAGTCTGGAGCTCCTGAAGAAGATTCTTCTCGACTTGAAACTACACATAAGAAGGATTTTGATCCTGGGAAGATCCTCGAAGAAGACGATTGGGGATCTCTTGATTTTAATCCCACCTTTGTAGGTGAATATAAGGTTCCTTCTAGAGAGCTTAAAGTTGAAAAGAAGGAAGAAGCTAAAAATCAATCAATCTTACCTGAACCTATGAGTAATAATTTTGTGGCCGCTTCTCAAACTTCTTCTCCTCACACGTCTAATTATGAAGAGTTTGATTCTTTGTCTTATGAAAGACCACCTTCTCTTCCTGAAATGGCTGATCGTTATGGTCGTGGTTTTCGCATTTTTGCTAAGCATGGGTATCATGGAAATGGTTGCGGTGCTCATGAACAAGGGATAAAAGTTCCTCTAGAGACTAATTTTCACAATTATGCCTTTGGACTTGGCTATAATCCCTGCAAGCGCACTAAAGCTTCTAAAAGACCATGCATTAGTGTTAATGTTATTTCTACATCTCTATCAATGCAACACCCTGAGTATATTGATGGGGATCCTTTGGGTGACTGTGCTTTGGACGTCTTTCCTACCGACGACGCTTTAGCTAAATTTTTGGGAGCCTATGACACTCTTCCTCGTTATCATCACAATAGGGGACTCCCTTATTGTTTGAACACTGAAGCCTACTTTGGAAAAGAGACGGATAATGATGAGATTGTGAAAGAATTCCCTCAGCTAAAGGATACTCCTCAACAAAGTAATCTTCTCATAAGTGACACCACTGATGTTAAGATGGACCCTTGCAATAAAGAGAAAGTTATTAAAATTGGAAAATGTTTGGATGAAGAGGAACAAAAACAATATGAAGATTTATTGCATGAATTCCCCGAGATCTTTGCTTGGACATACTCTGACATGCCTGGTATAGATCCTAAGATTGTTACTCATAACATTGTCTTAGTTCCTGATGCTAAGCCCGTGAAACAAAAGATTCAAAAAATGAATCCTAAGGTGGCTTTGCTTGTTAAGGCTGAGATTGAAAAGTTATTGGAGGCTGGATTTATCCGCCCTATTGATTATTCCCCATGGATTTCAAATATTGTCGCTGTGGCTAAACCAAATAACAAAATAAGAATGTGTACCGACTTTCGAGATCTAAATAAGGCTTCTTTAAAAGATGATTTTCCTCTTCCAAACATTGACATGATAGTTGATTCTACGGCAGGACATGCCTTGTTATCCTTCATGGATGGTTTTTCAGGATACAATCAAATTTTTATTAACCCTCAAGATCAATTCAAAACCGCTTTCACCACTCCTTGGGGTACGTTTTGTTGGATAATGATGCCTTTTGGACTTAAAAATGCCGGTGCAACTTATCAACGGGCGATGACCCTTATCTTTCATGATTATATGCATAAGATTTTAGAGGATTATGTTGATGACATTTTAGCCAAATCCTTTCTTCGCATGGATCATATTAAAAACCTTCGTCAAATCTTTGAAAGAATTCGTAAATATCACATGCGCTTGAATCCCCAAAAATGTGTTTTTGGTGTGGATAGTGGAAAACTATTAGGATTCATAGTTTCGCATCGTGGGATTGAGGTGGATACTAAGAAAATAAATGCTATTGTCAACATGCCACCTCCTAGAAATGTGTCTCAACTTAAAAGCTTACAAGGAAAGATTCAAGCCATTCGTAGGTTCGTGTCTCAACTTGCGGATTGTACCTTTCCTTTTACTCAACTCCTTAAAAAGGATATCACTTTTCAATGGAATGAGGATTGTCAGCAAGCATTTGAAGATTTAAAAGTGTATTTGGCTAGTCCTCCTATTCTTCAACCTGCCGAACCTTCTAAACCCTTCCTTCTGTATACAGTTGCTTCCTCTCATGCTCTCGCAGCATTGTTGGCACAACATGATAAAGATGGTAAGGAATGTCCAGTTTATTACATAAGTTGTACCTTACTCGATTATGAGACCCGATATTCTGCGATAGAAAGACAATGCTTGGCCTTGGTGTTTGCGACTCAGAAATTGAGACATTATCTCTTAAACTCAAAAGTCCACATCATGGTAAAGTTTGACCCGTTGAAGCATCTTTTCTCTAAAACTGATTTATCAGGATGCCTAGCTAAGTGGGTTATGATGTTAACTGAATTTGACCTTAAATTTGTTTCACAAAGAGCAATTAAAGGGCAAGCATTGACTGATCACCTAGCTGAGGCCCCTTCACCTTTCTCCTTCCCTAACCCTGAGTCTTTTCCTGACGACTTCATTCTTTCTATAGGGAAAGATGAAACTTGGGAGTTATACTTTGATGGCTCTAAGTGTCGTATAGGATCGGGGGCAGGTGTTGTTCTGATTTCTCCTACAAAGAAACCCATTCCCTTATCCTATCGTCTAAATTTCCTGTGTATAAAAGCAGCCTTAGCTCTGAACATAAAACACATACATATCTATGGAGATTCGCAATTGATTATAAGACAAGTAACAGGAATATATCAAGCAAAACAAGACAAATTATCACAATATAAAGACCTTGCCATCTCTTTATTACAAAAATTTGATTCTTATACCATGGAACCTGTTCCTCGAAAAGATAATCGACATGCGGATGCAATGGCATGTGTGGCTTCTCTTGTATCTTTAGAGGACTCTGTGGTTGACCTTAAATTTGTTATTCACAACCTTATTTCTCTAGCTATTGTAGACGATCCTAGTCTGGTAACATGTTGTGACTTTATAGACTCAGATGAATGGTACTCGCATATCGTAAGATATTTGACCGATGGTACCTTTCCTGATTCTGCTAATAGAAACACTAAGGCTAGAATTTGCAAGCTGTCTGCTAGATATATCATTCTTTCTAATGTCCTTTACCGAAGGGGTTATGATGGTCTTCTCCTTCGCTGTCTTAACAAATCGGAAATCCCCGTTGCTCTTGAAGAGGCACATTCAGGTGCCTGTGGGGGGCATTTTGGAGGCAAATCCTTGGTTCATAGATTGCTTCGTATGGGATACTATTGGCAAACTATGCAGAAGGATTATTTTTCATTTGTTAAGAAATGTCATCAATGTCAACAACATAATAATCTGATTCATGCTCCTGCCCAAGAACTCCGTTCTCAAGTAGCTTCTTGGCCTTTTTCCGCATGGGGTTTGGATCTTATTGGTAAAATCTCTCCTCCTTCATCTCAAGGACACACCTTCATTATAATCGCAACAGATTACTTTACGAAGTGGGTAGAAGCTATTCCCCTTCGCTCTACCACTGCTGAAGTGATTTGTCAATTTCTTCTAGAAAACATCATTTCTCGATTCAGGATACCTTCTACTATAATCTCAGATAATGGGACATCATTTAAGAACAAGGACGTGAAGAAATTCCTCGAGAAGTATCATATCAAACATCGATTTTCTACACCATACTATCCTCAGTCAAATGGTCAAGCTGAATCATCCAATAAAATAATCAAACAAATTCTTCGCAAAACCGTGAATAAGCATGGTAAGGATTGGAGTAACCAGCTAATCTATGCTCTTTGGGCCTACCGAACGAGTGTGCGAATTGCTATGGGAACTTCTTCTTATAATCTTGTTTATGGTGCTGATGCTATTATGCCTTTAGAGCTAGAGATTCCATCACTTAGGGTTTCTCTCAAAGATATAGTAGATGGTGATTCTTATAGAGAACAACGACTTCAACAGCTTGAGATGCTTGATGAACAGTGTATAAACGCTCTTGAGCATATTCAAGCGTATCACAAAACTCTACAACGAAGCTATAATGATAAGGTTATTCAACGTTCCTTCTCAGTAGGTGACTTAGTCCTTTATGAGAATCAGCGCAATGTGAATGCCTTACCTGCAGAAAAGGGAAAATTTAGTCATAATTGGCTTGGACCATACATCGTTATTGAGGATTATGGATCAGGTGCTTACAAAATAGCGGATGTAGATGGTACGCCTCTTAAAGAACCTATAAATGCTATGCACTTGCGTAGATATTATGCTTAATTCTTCATTCCTTATTTATCTTCTTTTTAGTTCTTCAACATTGGGTAATATGTTAGTATCTCCTAATTAGAGCAAAATAGAATTAAATGTTATGATGTTTAATCTATATTGCTTCGTTCTTGACAAGCGTGTTTCCTTACTTCATAGTTTGTCTTGAATTCATTTATGTAAGTTGTAAAAGATTTACATTTCCATTATGCTAGCACATTATACAGTGTCTTTATGTGTTAAGTAGAATCGTATCATGTTGTGTTTAAGTTCAAAATTAAATCACGTTAGTTATACGATTCTTAGACTTAATGCATATTTCTTTCCTATCATCAATGTAGTACTTGATTAAATATTTAATTAAGTCACACATGTATCAATTTAATCATGGTGCATTGAGAAATCAATCACATGGAAATTAAATTCTGAACATACATGTACATTTACCAAATGTATTAGATTTAATCAAAGCAAAATATACATTGTTTTAAGCATTAAAGATAACACATTTGAGACAAAAGAGAATCATGTATATATACATATATATATGTGGATCGTATACAAATATAGGTCACTATACATCCAAAATGTGACCTCTCCTACATCATAAAATCATCTCCTATCCCTAGGACTAGTGGCTGGAGAGTGTCGACTGGACGCTCCCTCCTGATCTGGCCGTGAAGGTGGACCCATGGGTGTGTAGCACGATACAGACCGTGAGTGACTCCGAGAGGAACTCCTACGATCCCTATCCATAAGGATCGCGCGATAGGTGGTAGCCTCAGCCTAGGCTGCTGCTAGATCTCGCCGCACCCGCTGAATGTCCTCTGATAGGACTCTCTCTCTCTCTCCCTCCATATGTCTACCTATACTCAAAATGGGGAAAACAAGTCCTCATGCCGACCCGCGTTCCCCTGAGGCCTACAGGCAATTTGTGAGGAACTGGGGATCTGTGCTATAGTGGAAATGTCTGTCACTGCCTGCTGAATCAGGGAACGCCACTCCTGCACATTAGCTGTGGCAGTAGAATAGATTTTTGTATTAGTACCATTCTATATCATCAAAACATTAATAATCAATTTAAACCTACTATACCTGGGTCTCCCTCACGCCAGTAGGGATCATGATACGGTAGCATCTGTGACTGAGATCTACTAGGCTCCCCTCGCTCGACTAATCTGTGCACGATGGGTGTAGGCTGGACAGGACTAGGAATAGGTCTCCGTATCGCCTCATGTTCCCCCTGTTGGGGAATAAGAGGAGGATCCAGAGCTATGGTATCATCCCTTGAATGGTGAGGAGCTGCATCTGACTCCTCCTCATCATCTCTATCCTCATCTGCATCCTCATTCTCCTCATCATCAGCTCTCTCCTCCTCGTCCTCATCTCTATCTGTGTCCTCCTCCTCCTTGGCGCTGGGATGAACGCCTGTAGGTGGATCAGGATCTCCCGCCTCCTCATGACCCTCTCCCTCCTCTGGCTCCTCTGACCTGGATCCCTGGTCCTCATCTCGGTCTCCATGTCTCCATGGGCCTGGATGGCTTGTCGGGTGATCCGGTGGAAAGATAGGACCTGGATATGATCTCATAAACCATGAGACATACCTGCGCTGTGCTCCAGGCTCTGCAGAATAATCAGTGACTACATCCTGATCAGATCCCTCTATATCTGTAGTCTCGATGTCATCTATCGTTGGTCTCGCTACTGCTCTAGGTCTGGGAAGGACCTGTGAGTGTCGAGTATAGATGGGCACATCAGCTGGAACACACTGCTCTAGCCCGAACTGCCTCCGTACTCGGTCAAAGTAGAAAGGGACTATGATGTGTGAATATCGTCCCTGCAGTAGGCGGTTTCTCTGTAAGCATGCTAACTGTCTCTCCATCCCATCCCATCTGTGCATCCACAGGTAGGGTCTCCACACTGTCACCTCGGCTGTCAGTCTATCAAAAATCACTCTCCAATATAACAGATCTCCAAATCTCCACTCGCTGGTAAGTGGATAAGCAAACACCCTAGGTCACTCGCTAGCCGTACTCAGCGGAATGCAACAGGCCTGGTGCATGTGAAGTGCTCTAAAATCCATACCTGCAGAAGTGTGCATGTCATCAAACTGCAACCCTGTCCAAATACATACTCCTCAAGGTCGTGATAGAGATGTGCAAGCATACTCCGACCCCAAGCATACACTCTCTTGTGTCTCTCCATCGCTCTGATGCACCATGTGAGACCCCCATGCATGTGCGTACCTCGCCCATTAGAGCAGACGACTAGTGCTATGATGGCGATCATAAGGCGTCTCAGAAGGGGTACCTCCCCTGTAGGATGTAAGAGCCAGCTGACCATGATGTGACCTCTCGTCTCGCTCGGCATGACTCTCCCTATGCAATATACCTGCTCTCTCTAATGATCCTCCGCTGATCGATCGGTCGTGTATGTAACAGTCACTCCTCTGATAGGAAGACGAAGTATACGGTACACATCCTCGAGTGTAACCATCAGCTCCCCTACTGGAAGATGAAATGTGCATGTGTCAGGATCCCATCGCTCCATCAATGCCATCAGCATCGTAGGATGGAACCGAATGGCTGGCATGAGGATCACATACCATAATCCCACGATCGATAATGTGTCTCTCTCTGCCTGAGTCAGCCGCGAAATCTGATCTCACAAACTACGAAGAATATGTCCCGCTGTATGCTCTCTCATGTATGGGAGACCCTGCAACACCAAAAAACATAACCGTAATCAGTACTCGATCATCAAAATCGCTCATGCAAACTATCGAACATCGTATGCTAACCCTGAAACCCCTCGCTAAGCCCTGATTGGGACCATGGCGCCCTGTCAGGGACCATGGCGCCCTGAGGGGACCATGGCACCCCACAGGGACCATGGCGCCCTGGGTGGGGCCCGGGCCAGCCTTCAGGGCCCGCAAACGATCACAAAAAAGTCAAAATGCAGAAAATCAAAAGTTAAATGTTCAGTCAACTCACCTCGTCCAGTGGCTTGTCGTCAATCACAGCCCGGCGCAGGATCTCAATCCTCGTGGGATGCTCCGGTCGTCGTGAAGGCATGATGATGGCTATGTGGGCTCCGCTGCAATGAACAGTATTCAGAAAACAACAAAGTGACAAATGCAAATGTCACTTTCAAGGTATATACTTTCATGATAACTTGAGTTTGGGAGATGCGATTTTCGAACCGTTTGTTGCGTAGGAATCGTATTTTCATTCCCCTACTCTCGGGATGTTCCAAAAAGTGCTCTGCTGAAGCCTATTTAGTGAACGTCCCTCATCAATACTCTCTTATACAATTTGTCGCAAGTAAACATGCTACCCTGTTTCACCTCCCTAATAAGCAAGTCGAAACAGGGGGGCATATAGCTACTCACAAATTTCATCACTTTCCTTAGTAAGCATTAGGTGATTTTGTGATCTAACGTGTGTTTTGTAGGGTGTGGTTCTTAACTGTGTACTGCAGATACCGCTGGGGGCTTTGTCCGACAACTTATGGATATATCCTTTTTCAAATGATGTTTACTTTCCGTACTTTAGCTTGCATATGCACGTAGTACTCATATGACCGCTAAAGTGGGGGCTAAATGTAACGTCATAAATTGTACGCACTTGCTAAAGCAGTACAATTTAACACCTAGTTTAGCACTCGCCTTGGCACAGTTGCATTTTGCATTGCATTTCCCCTTTAGCACTTAATTAATCAAATTAATTAGGTCTAAAGGTTCTATTTCATCATTCTCCACATCATAAAGTCGGGCCCTTTCATTAAAGCGTGCCCCTTTTCATTTTATTCCTCCAATACATCATCTAATCAAAAACCCTAATTAGACCCTATTCTGAGCTTGGGGGCTTAATTTCGGGGGTCAATACATCTCGAAATCACCTGTAACTTCGGGATTCTCTCTAAAATCATCATATCTGATGGCCCTGAAAATTTGGTGA
The DNA here is from genome assembly GCF_030272615.1 of Cryptomeria japonica. Taxonomy (NCBI): domain Eukaryota; kingdom Viridiplantae; phylum Streptophyta; class Pinopsida; order Cupressales; family Cupressaceae; genus Cryptomeria; species Cryptomeria japonica. The sequence continues at coordinate 510,372,308 of NC_081415.1, read as the reverse complement.
AAAGTTGTCGGGACCGTGGCGCCCGGAGTGCACACGGTCCCGGACATTTTTCCCAAAATTTTAGGAGTGTGATCCAATCATAAAATAAAGCTTAACCCCAAGAAATTGGCGGGATATTCAATCTCTAGGTCGGCCAAAAGTTGGAATTAAGACCTAGGGTTTCATACATAAGAGCTCTCTTTCTTCATTTGAAAGGATCGAAATTTTGTTTTTAGGAACTTCATATGCAGCGAAAGAGCAGATCTTTGAAGACTTCAACAACTTTCAACATCCCTCTATCAAGCATTTATCAAATCCATTCATCCATTTAGGGCTTGGAAGACATTGAAGAACAATAGGAGATTACAGACTGAAGATTGGCTTGTACCTCTCCCTTGGGGGTTGGGTATGATTTCATGTTGTTTTCATGTCTTTGCATAAGCTTCAATATATCATTCATTCATGCTTTAGATCACTTTGCATCTTGATTTAGAGCATTTACATTATCATTTACAAGCAATTAGGGTTTACTTTCTAGGTTGCTCTAGTTTGCTTTCTTGCATTTTAGGACCTTGCACACACACTAGGTCTGCACACACAATACATTTTACAAAACAACTTGGCTATTCGTGGAGGTGGAAATCACCGAAGCAGGGGTTTGACTAAGGCAAAACCCTATATAGCCGCCCATACACCCTTTTTCAGATATCAGTGCAGGTTTCGGGACTCGGACGACGCCGCAGGATACAGATCCGGAGAGAACAGGTCGAGACAGCACTCTGCATCAAATTGCAGAGCAAAAGATTGGGACAGGGGCGCTGGGCGCCCTGGTCCTCCGGACAGACAACATTTCCGACAGTTTCCGACAGTGTTCCAGAGTGCAAAACAGCAGTTTTCGGTGCAGTTTTCAGGACAGAATCAGGACAGTGGCGCCCGCGCCCCTGTCCCAAACATTTTCAGTCCGATTTTGACTCCGGGTACGCATTTGCATTCTTGTTTTATCCTTGTGTTTACAGCTTTCCATTGTTTAAGTTCAATTTTGCAATCTTGTTTTTAGTTCATACTTGCATTTTAGGGTTAGGAATTGGACTTGCATAATCTTACCTTTCAAATACAACAAAGGAATAGAAATCCTAATAGGTAGCCCGTGGCTCTCTCTTTCACAAAAAGAAGTAGCCAATTGTGCAATACCTCTAGGCTCTTTCGTATTTCGTAATGTGTGACAAGAGGTAGGATTAGGGCATGATAACCTAGTCTCGCTTTTTCCCCCACACAATAATCATCATTTAAATTAATATCTCAAATAAAATATTTTCCATGAAATAAAAAAATCACATTAAATATATATAATAATATAAATATATGTATATAATTATATATTCATTGAATATATACTTGTATACACATCATATTATGTATATATACCACATCTAAATTTTAACTCAATTTACGGATAAATCTAAATTTCCCAAATCAACCATATAACAACATCATATAAAAAATGGGCGAAAACATTTTAACAGCGCTATGTGCTACCATATGGTAGTAGCAACTACCCTATGGTAGAAGCAACTACCTTCCACATGGTTAGTATTATTTTATTTTTAAAAATCTTTTCTTGTACAAATAACTCTACTAAAACAGAGTATATATAAATTTTTTTGAATGAATTTTTATTTTATTAAAATTTTTTGTATACTACCAAACTCATAAAAGACTCCAAATTAATTGATTTTTGGCAAAAACCAAGTGAAATTTAAACAAATCAGAGGGGATCAAATTCAAATTTTCATTGCTCTCACACACATGGAATATCATGAACACACACATGGAAATCAAATTGCAAAATTTGGCCAACATATCCCTTGATTTTTAACAATTTGAAAACCTTCATTCACATAGAAAAATAAATCTTTTACTCCCAGTCTTGAAATGAAAAGATTTAAAACAAATTGCTCAACTTGAAAACACACACATACAAACTAAATTTTTGGTTTTAAAATTCAATTTCTTCACAATTAACAAATTTGATTTGGGAAAAGATTAATTCAAATATAAATCACTCAATTCCCACAACTTATATTCAATTTAAAGTTCCAATTAAAATTTCATGATTTCCAAGCACACCTAGGAAGTTTTCAAACCATTTAAACTTTTTCAACAAAAGGAAAGATAAAGTCTAACCAACTTGTAAATGCACTCTTGAAAGGAAAATTTTTGTTTCCAAACTTAGCTTCCAAAAAAAATTCAATCCAGATTCCAATCTCCAATTTTTGTTTCCAAACTTAGCTTCCAAAAAAAATTCCTCCCTTCTTCCAATGAACTCTCAAGTAAATATATGAAAATTTTTAACCTAAAAACTTTTAGGTTAAAGTTTTCATTCAACCAATAACAATTTCCAAATAAAAAATCAATGGGGATTTTTATTTTTATTTTCTTCCTTTTTTTGAAATTAAAACAACATATAATATAAAAATTCCAATAGCATATTATTTAACTTTATTTCCTTTTTCAATTAAATACAATTACTTTTTAAATAGAACATGTAATTTATCAATTTAAATTCAATAACTCAATTTATTTAACTAAATCAATAATCACAAAGGTATATTAATTTAATTAAAATACACCAATATGAAATAACACTATTCACTAAAACTAACTTTTCTAACTAACTAGAAGCACGCAAAACGAGAAGTAACCACATGAAGACTCACAAAATGAAAATGTCAAAGAACCAAGAATCACATACCAGTCAAACAGTAATTGACGAACGACTGACGACACTCACATGAGTGTAATTGCGGGTCAATTTTAGGGTCTACCAACTATCTCCTCCACTCACATCAGACAAATAAGGTACACTCAGACCTGTGAAACCAGGTGGAGTCGATACCTCGTACCTACCCGGTACTTGTACCTGCAATGCCTTGCATCAACGAACCAAAGGTGCATATAGACATATATAAAAGACACGAAACACACACACCGATGAAGGAGAATCATGACGTTCCTTGTCCCACCGAAGTGAGTGAAGAAAGATCACCCCCTCGCACCCCATACACTTACAAACACAAAACATGTATATAACGCATTGCACGTATAAAGTAAATGTGTCAGTTCATGTCAGTAATCCAATAAAAATCACATTTAACATTGATAAGAAAATACCACATGAAAAACATACATTGCAAATCAAATTAAAGCATATCACCATACCACATGATGTCTAAGTAAAATATCACAATATTGTATCCACTGAAAAAGTTAGCCGAAGTCAAGCATGAGTCTAAAAGTTTGATCGAGAAAGGGGTACACAAATAATAAACACACATCAAACATATACATACTAAAGGTAAAAGATGCCAATGTCAAGTCACTCTTCATGTAGAGTGACTATAATATTAAGAGTATCATATTTAAATGATAACCTTTAAATAAACTTCATATGAAGTGAAGAATGCTAAAAGTAGTTTTAAAAAACCTTTAAATTTTTAACATGACAAAGTTCAAACATTAAAAAAAAAGATAAATAATAAGTGGATCAAATCCTATGCCAAATTTAGTTCAAACACACAATTTACACACATAGTTGCTATATTAAACACACTTCATACACACTTTAAACACACTTCAAACACATTAAACACACTTAAAACACATGCACACTAAAAAGGTAAAAGATGCCAATGGTCTTACACACTCTTCATGTAGAGTGACTATAAAAATTCAAACATCACATTAACATCTACATGATGAGAGTATCATATCTAGTAAATGGTAACCTTTAAATGAACTTCATATGAAGTGAAGAATGCTAAAAGTAGTTTTGAAAAACCTTTAAATCCTATGAATGCCAAAGTTAGTTCAAACACACAATTTACACACATAGTTGTTATATTAAACATAATGAAAGTATCAAATCTAGTAAATGACAACCTTTAAATGAACTTCATACGAAGTGAAGAATGCTAAAAGTAGTTTTAAAAAACCTTTAAATCTTATGAATGCCAAAGTTAGTTCAAACACACAATTTACACACAATTGTTATATTAACTGAAGAATGCTAAAAGTAGTTTTAAAAAACCTTTAAATCCTATGAATGCCAAAGTTAGTTCAAACACACTTTAAACACATGTACACTAAAAAGATAAAAGATGCCAATGTTTAAACAAACACATACTCTTCATGTATATAAAAAGTCAAACATCACATAAACACCTGCATAATGAGAGTATCATATCTAGCCAATGACAACCTTTAAATGAACTTCATACGAAGTGAAGAATGCTAAAAGTTATTTTAAAAACCTTTAAATCCTATGAATGCCAAAGTTAGTTCAAAACACAATTAACACACATAATTGTTATATTAAACACATGCACATAATGAAAGTATCATATCTAGTAAATGCCAACCTTTAAATGAACTCCATATGAAGTGAAGAATGTTAAAAGTAGTTTTAAAAAACCTTTTAATTTTGAACATGCGAAAGTTCAAAATTAAAAAACCTTTTAATTTTGAACATGCGAAAGTTCAAAATTAAAAAGACATAAAAAATAAGTGGATCAAATCCTATGAATGCCAAAGTTAGTTCAAACACATAATTTACACACATAGTTATATTAATTGAACACACTTTAAACACATGTACACTAAAAAGGTAAAAGATGCCAAAGTTATAGAAATACATACATACTAAGTGGATCAAATCCTATGAATGCCAAAGTTAGTTCAAACACACTTAAGACACTAAAGATAAAAAGGTGTCAATTTGAACAATTACAATTTGAACATGCCAAAGTTCAAACTTAAAAAGACACAAATAATAAGTGGATCAAATCCTATGAATGCCAAAATTAGTTCAAACACACAATTTACACACATAGTAATATCAAGCACACTTTAAACACATATATATTGAAGGTAAAAAAGATGCCAATGTTTAAACAAACATATAAAGTGAATGCCATGTCTTACACACTATTCTTGTAGACTAAGCAAACGATAACCTTTAAATGAACTTCATACGAAGTGAAGAATGCTAAATAAAAGTAGGTTTAGAAAACCTTTAAAGCTTGAACATGCCAAAGTTCAAAGATAAAAGACAAATAATAAATGGATCAGATCTTATGAATGCCAAAGTTAGTTCAAACACACAATTTACACACAAAGTGAAATTTAAATCTTACAAACTCTTTATGTAGAATAAATGTGAAAGTTCAAATATAACACACATATAAAGTAAATGCTAAAAGCTCATAGATGCCAACATTTAAATAAACACCTAAATTGAATACAAACATTTTTGATACATACCATACACACATTTTAAAATCAAACACACATACATAAAGTGAATACTAAAGTTAATCCATACATACATAAAGTGAATACTAAGTTAATTCATACATACATAAAGTGAATACTAAGTTAATTCATACATACGTAAAGTGAATACTAAAGTTAATTCAAACACAACTTGCATACATAAAAATTGTATGCCAAAAAGGCTCTTTGTGCATATCAACACAAACAAAAGGTCACACACCTAAATTACAATAATAATATGAGCATAAAAGGTAGAAAACACTCTTGACAAAAAAAATATGAGCATAAAAGGTAGAAAACACTCTTGACAAAAAATAATATGAGCATAAAAGGTAGAAAACACTAGAATTGAAACATACACATCAAAAAATAATAAGTGCATAGAAATGTAAATACTAAAGTTGAAACATACACATCAAAAAATAATAAGTGCATAGAAAGTAGATGCCAAAGTTTACACAAGCTTAATGTAAAGTTGGTTGAACTATACACAACAAACACATAATTGACACACATAAATCATAACAATATCCAAATACTCACTTCACATAGATACTAATATTGATGCTCAAAATAAGTAATGAGTGTATCATATTAATTTATAAGTGATAAAATTAAAATTAGAAGTGTAGTTCAATGTAGCTAGGAAAATAATAAAAAATAATATATTCATCATGACTATAAGTTCAAGATTTTTCTTAACATCAAGAATGTTATTTCATTAACTTGTGATTTTTTAATATTATTTATTATTTTTCATATCAGAATGTTAATTATATTGTGATTCTAATAAGACATTAAATGTTAAACAATATAAAATCACCACACTCATTATAAAAGATATTAGCAGACCATGGACATTCAGCCCCTTCCCTATATATATATAAATTAAAAATATATTTAACTTATTACACATTTAAAAATCAATCTGACTACTAAAATTTATTCAAATTAAAAAAAACAAAAACAAAAAAACTTAAATGACTTCACCACTATGAAAAAGGGTAGTTGATTGGAACTACAAAAGTTTGCATATGAACGTTCACCAAAAAAGCAAGCTTAAGACATGTTCTACTGTGACAAGGTTAATCTATGACAAACAAAATAGAGAAACATAAATGAGCACCACATACATAGATAAGCTAACAATACACACAACATATATATAGGCACAGCCCAGCACCACAAAGAATATATCAACAACATACAAAACAAGTTAGCCTTTCAAGTTCATGCCATTACTGTGAGGGCTGAGGTAATACAATGATGTTAGCAGAACAATTTGGAGTTCAAAAGTTATTGCCACAGAATTTTTATCACAAAAACTATTGGAAACTGAAGTAGAATTTTTATCACAAAAACTTACCTGAATCAAATCTACTAAAATTTTAGGGCGGCCTCCCAATATGATGAAGATGTCCCAGCAAGATACCTTTCCTCCTCAGGTTCCTCTTTTTTGTGTTGGAAGATGAGGACATTCGTTTTCATGGGCAAATAAACAAACTGTAAAGAGGGAGATGGTAGATTTAGTATCTGTTGGTCTAGATCAAAATGGTTAAATCAAAAAAAAAGTGAATTTGATCTTATATAAATGCAACTTATATACAGGCTGTTATGTGCCATTGATATTCATTCTGCTACATACTTTACATTCAAATAGTACCATCCCAATCTTATGCGCCAACATTGATGAAAAAAAACAATGAATACAACTTAGGTCTTCTATTTTCATATAAATTAATAATTGCTGGAATGGGTAGACTCATTGGAATGACTTACTTCTTGTTCCTAGTTTGTACATAAAGTTTCTAGGAATAGTAAATTTGATTGTACAAAAATGCCACACAAAATTCTGAGCCAGAGTGTCGCTGAAACATTTACAAAAAGTCTGGCATTAGCAACAAATTAAAGTATCCAATTTTTGCCACCCATCCTCTAATTTTTAGAGCTACAATTTGCTCAATGTGGAGCAGATCTGCTAGATTTACTCTTAAATCGTACACATGCACATAGCTTTACTCTTAAATTCGTAGTTTTGATAAGCGTTCATCGATTACGACTCTGATCTGCTAGCTTTACTCTTAAATCGTACATAAAATTTTGTTCTCCTGTTTAATTCGGATGGAACAGAAAGCCCAAGAGATGTCTCATATTCTATATCCTTGTGCTGCCTGTAAGATAAATGCGTGCTTGCACCCTATTTCCCACCGGACGATCCTCACAAATTTTTACAAGTGAACAAATTATTTGGAACAAGCAGGATTGTCAAAACCCTTAAGGTACAGGGCAAATGCTGTTTTAGGGATTGTGCAAAGATCTCCTCTAACGTTATTCCTTTTCTATGTTTGCACAAATATGGAAGCCTTTAGTATATACTCTAACAAAAAGTAAGAACCCTAATTTAATCTGTCAGCCTTTGTTATGTTTTTTTGTTACTTCAGGATATTCCGGTTGAGAAGAGAGAAGAAGCTGTAAAAAGCATGGTATATGAAGCGAGTGCTAGAGTGCATGATCCAATCTACGGCTGCAATGGTGAAGTTCATCGACTGCAGAAACGAGTATTTTGATCTGCACCCAATGTGGAGCAGACCAAAATGTTTTGTGGAGTGGAAAACAAACTGTAGATGCTATGTGCATGTGGACATAAAATACCCATTTGAAAGATTAGCAAGAAATGATGGAATTGGACCCACTAAACTGGCAATCTGAGACATTGAGGTACTGAAGCTTAGGAATCACACTCTCTGGAATGAATCGCGAAATTCTATTTGTTGAAATATCCAAATGGGTCCAAATGGGTTAAACTGCAAAAATCTGAAATAGCTTCAGGCAGGGATCCCAAAAATCCATTGAAGCTCAAGTCCAACTTGACCAATTTTTTACAGTTAGACAGCCATCCTGGAAATGACCCTCCAAATCTGTTCCCTGAAACCTCTATATTTGTAAGATTTGGAAGTTGGCAGATTACAGGAGACAAGAATTATGTCAGTCCCTTGTAACTCAAATCAATGCCTCTGATAGACAAGAATCACATATTATTCCAGTCCAAATACAAGGAGGCTTAGAACTTTACCAGTCATGCAGAATGCCATTGCTATCCCTAAGGCTTTCTTTGAAATTCATCAGTATTTCCACTGGAGACTGTTCTGCTTCAACTAAGACAATAGCTGATAAACTCAGCAACAACATGATATTAATGTGAGCATATCATGATATTCATGATAAACTCAGCAACATGATATTAAGCTTCAGACATTTATCTGCACTCTGCTAATCATGCTGAATCTTCTCTTCCAACAAAAAAGACACAAACCCACAACTCCATGCTACCCACACAATTATAAAGGTTTTGAACATAGATTTATTATTTTAAATCCGTAGAGATCTATTCAATTAACTTATATGAAGGCTAAAGAGTTAATCACACTCAGGATAAACAGGTTAGATGGATTCTTCTAAAACTAATTCTCATGAATTCTGATTCAACAAGATTGACTCGTATCCAGTAAATTGAAATTGACTCGAAAACAGTGGAGATGAATCCTAATAAAATGAGATTGTCTGGAAAACAAGGGATACGAATCCTAATAAAACATCACATCCATGTGGAGCAGACTAAAATGGTACCATCTAAATCCTATGCAGCTGTGTGCAGTAGAGAAATCAATTAAAAGAGAATAAGCATGCAGTAATGTAGTCATCGTTGAACATGCACAGAATGACTTGAATGAAATAACCAGAAATATTATGGAAGCCAACTGTAAGTCCAAATTCATCAGTGTTTTCCAATATCCTCCACTTTATGGAATGCAATCATTGTTGGACATGCACAGAATGAATGACTTAAATGAAAAAACCAAAAGTATTTTCAAGCCAACTGTAAATCCAAATTGGAATCCATTAGAAAATAAAAGCAATCTTTTCCTACATGTTCCAAGTCAATCCTCCAAACAAGCGTTTCAAAACAAGCAAAAGTGAAATTGAAAACATACCAGGGCTTTGGATATTGTAAGAGGAGTCTCATCAATGCTTGAAATTCCCGCATATGCAGTCCCTCGCGAACATCAATCTCCATCCTCACCCAACACATATTAAAAGAAAAAAAACAGAACACATAATAATGCAAACAAAAACTCAAAAGAAAAACTCGATAAACAGAACAAACATAGACACAGGAGGCATGGCCATGCCCAAAAAAAACAGAGCACAAACAGAGAAAAAAAACTACATTTACAACACAAAAAGATGAGAATATGGGAAGGAGAATTCAAATTTAAACTATAATTCGAGTGCCGTTGGGTTAGGAGCGGGGTAACGGCTATGCTTTTTAAAATTAACAGTTGTCATCCATACAGAAACGGATAGCTTCGAAAATACTCATTGAAATGGTAATATACATGAAATAGTAAATCATTGTCTGCTTGCCCTCTAAGGCTCCATCCATTCATTTGGAAGTTTAAATTGTAACCTGAAAGTTTATTTAAAATTTGAAAGTATTCGTGACTAAGTTTATGATTATAGGGAATACTCTCTAGACATTGTATGGTCTAGAGTTTTACTCTTTTATAATATTAGTAAGTTTTATTCTTTTATAATATTTTAGTATCTAGGGTTTTTAGATGTGAAGATGTAGTTTCTTGTATTCTAAATAAAATTGATCATTTATTTTTAATTATTGATTCTCGTTTAGTTTTTTGAGATGTTAAAAATTATATAAAGTGATCAATTAAAGATCTCTAGAACATTAGTCAAGAGATGTTTTTATCATTTAGATTTTTGACCTCATTTTGTTTCTTTTAATATGGTATCATGTAGCCTTCTAGTATAAATGTGGTGTAACAAATGCGAGATGGTGTTCTCACACATTTTTTGGTTCTCTCCTACCTTGAAATGTTCAATCATAATAGAGTACCACTAAATTATCTATTATAATGCCCCAACATGAAATTTTACACCTAAATCATTATTTGGAGGTCTTTGACTTCATACCTTGTATACATGTCAATGTCGTATTGAAATCCTTTCTAATTGTTTTTTAAACTTCAAGCTGAATTTGTATAATTTTCTTAATGGTACTCTAAACTCTCTTATGAATGAACTTGTTTAATGTTAAATTGTAATCATGGGACCATAATAATAGCATAGTTGCAATGGAGAATGAGACGTGCATAAAATAAAATCGCAACATAGCATTGTAATGACGATTTAAAGAGTATTTGATTTAAATTTGGGAAACATATTTATAGAAATCGAGGAACATGGTATGTTTCGAAAGGTATGGGTATAGGAATAAAATTTGTATATATAATTTTATCTTGACATTGTTCTAACTTGGTATATGGTTGTTAGCTTTCTATCAACTGTTTTTGAATGAAAATGTGATTTAGTACTACCACATGTCTTTATCTTCTTTGGTCTTTGGGAAGGATTATAGAAGGGTATTTGTTATGATTGAATAATATTTAAAAATGCTAGAGATAATAATTAATATATAATATATAATGATAATTAAAGCAATATTATTGTAATATTATAATAATAATGTTTAAGATAATATTTTTGATATTAAAAGCAAAATAATAAGGGTGTTTGCCCTTTACACTAGCAACCCATCGACAACATTAATAACTAACAACACACTTACTAACTGCACACCTACACCATATCAAAAAATAGCTTAAAAGTCTTAGCAAAATAAGTATGATGATAAAAAGTCTTAGCAAAATAAGTATGACGATAAAAAGTCTTAGCTGAATATAACAATTTAAGACCTAAAAAACCAAAACCAACCAACTAGTGGCTACTTGAGCGCATTGCTCTAGTCTTCAGTGAGGAAATTAAAAATCCTTATAGTTCCCTTCCTTTTCAGCATCCTTTCCCGACACTTTCTTTTGCATTAGACATAGGGAGGTGGTTGAGTTGTGCATCACTTGTAGGGTGAACCTAGAAATAATAATCATCTTAACTGCTCCATCTCTAGCACTTTCTTCTTTAGAGAATCCAAATTTGTTGTGGTAGTCCTACAGTTGACACATGTTCTTGCACTCCCCCCTTGGTGAGTTTCATCATCCTTCAGCATGGGCTCATGGGTCAGGTCCACGGGTTTAGTTTTACCACTATCATAGTGCGTTGAATTGTCACCAGTAGAATTAGCCAAACACTCATCCTTCCCTAGCCATCCGCAACATCATCCTCAGCCTCAACAACATCAACATTGTCAACAATGTCCTCTTCCTCCAATTCTTCATCACAATCCACTAGTTTCTTTCCTTATGTTTTTTCAATCGTACCCCCAACCAACTTGTTAGAGCATCTATGATTGACACGCCCACTTTTGCTATCATCTTTACACACTCCACCTCTGCATTACTGATAACCTCCTAGATAGTTATCTTAGGTTATTTTACCAATGGAGAAGTTTTCTTAAGTTTCCTTTTTATGTCCACAAGAGAGGTGGTAATAGATTTCTTCAAGACACAAAGACCTTCAACAACCATGCCATGGGTTGGGGTAGCAAGGGAACATGCACGATAAGGTTTTAGTGACAATTGGGATGTGCAGACATTTCTTTTTTCTAGAGCCAACAAAATCAAGGATAGTAGTAGATGAGGGAAAATTAGAGTTAGGGGCTTTCGTAACCACCAATTGCTTGGGAGGGAATAGGGCCATGTAGAAATTGTAAAGGCGAAAGATAAGGCCTTAATGGAGAGGGATGGGCTTTCGGACTTGGATTTTGGCTATCTTAGTAGCATCATTAACTGAATTTTCAAGAGAATTTAACAAAAAAAAAGGATTTAGCAAATCATGATTTCAAAAATTGTTAAGTAGGGGTAGGTGATTATAGTAATAAACTTTGAACCCTCCCTCTAAAGTGAAGAATTCCATGATCACGAGGCAAACCTAGTTCTAAGGGTTTGACAATTGGCTATAGTAAATCCTTTGTGAAGCTTTACTAACTCCTCGTTTTCCACAAAGAACTAGGGTAACTTTCATTATTCGCTATCATGCTCTATTTTTTCCATTTTCCCACTTTGGTGGAGAGGATTGTCACTTTCGCTATGACCTCCTCATTGATTTCAAACGACACCCCCAACCCTAACTCAACTCTCCCTATTATCCCATGAACTGGCAAACAAAACATACAAGTTCTCATCATACCCATTTATGCATTCAATAAACCAAGCAACTCCTCCCTTAGTACAAAAATGCCACATTGTGGCATTCCCTATGAATTTAGCGTGAGCCCTAGGTTCAATTATCACCCTATCCCCACCCATGGTTTGAACACTCACAGTTGACACAATAGCAGAGAGCACCCGAACCAGAGACTTAGCCCTATATTTCACTAACTATCTAAAAATAGTCGATAAAAAAGGCCTTAAGGCTTTGGCTTTAATCAACATGGTTAAATGCTTGCCAACGAGGAGAGAATAATTAATTGGCATTTGTATTAAATGTCAAGATTGCTAACCCTCACCCATTGTACACAGGGTTTCCCATGAGTAAAAATCACATAGCATAGAAAACTTATTAAAAACCTATTGGTCTTGCTCTATTATGTCATATCATTGACAAGGTTACAAAAAATATGATGACATTGCATCAGCATTAAATGGCCTCCAAAATTGCCACCTAGGCATACCATGCATGGAGAGGTCACATCATCACCCCAGCCCTATGATTCATCCTATTGGATTCAAGTCCCCACCTTTTCCTCCATCTGGTCTAGTTGTTCCACAAGAAAGACATACATGTCAGTTTGGTGGCCTTCAATCCCCGATGGCATGATAGGGAATTTCATTGTCATGTCTATTCAACAATAAATTCAAATCCTTCTCTTGCCTAAAAAAAATGAAATTTTGTCCATTGCCTCCCAACTTTTGTTCCAAAAGTATCAAGCAGAGAAGGGTCTAGAGAAGCCAAGCCCATCGGTTGTTCAACATCTTGTGTGTAAATTGAATATGCTCTCCCCCAAGAGGAATCTTTGGACATTAATAGGTTGCCAATAATATTTAAGATAATGTTACAAGTGATATGGTAATGGATATTCTATTTAGTGTAATTCATGATTAAGTTTGCATAGTAGTTAGAATGGATGGGATAGTAATGTTTTTGTTACAAGATAAGTCATTGAGGTGAGAGGAACTATACAAACCCAACTCTCTATCCATGAACCTTACCATATTGGATTTTGGACTAACTAAACCACATTCTATATGACAAAATATTACTAGATTTTAACTCTAGTGGGGGTATAGAAATGATCTCTTGTTAATATGATTTATGCATTTGTTTTCACATGGTAATGATTCATATTGTGAATATTTTCTATTGGTGTTGGTAAAAGTTTAAAACTATCAAACTTTGGACCAACAAAGTAGTTTTCCCCAAAAATATTAAATTGATACATTTTAATTTTTAAATTAAAACTAGTTTGAATTTATATTGTAATATTTTGTTTGAAAATTTTTCAAGAAAAAAATTTATCGTTGAAACACATTCACCCAAAATTGTCTAGGTGGTAGGCCAGCACCTAGTTTAAAGTAAATTCAACAAAAAAAAAATTAACTTTAGCTCTTGATTTCTCTGAGGGTATACTCATAAAAAAAATGAAAATATCTATTAATAAATTTCATAGTCTAGAATATTTTTTTGTTCATATATTTCAATTGGTTTTATTATAATATTTAAAATATTTGAAAACGTGTATTGTAATAAATGAAATCCTCTCTAAAATGGTATATATCTTTTTTTTAATAAAAAATAAATAAAAGTTGTGTAATGCCCCTCTCGTCTGCTTTTCTGCATTGCACACTTCTTTATGTGGAGTTGGTTTTGTGTCATGGATTGAATTTCTTGTAGTTTGGATGTGGATCATTTTGTGGTGTTTGATCTTGCTTTGGACTCTTCATTATTATAATATGTAATTTTGAGTGTTTATCTTATGCTCGATTTGGATTTATGTTTTGTGATCTTTCTAGATCAATGATGTGTTGGATTGTTTCATGGTGACCTTGATTATGGTGTTGCATTGAAATGCATGCATGCTTCCTTGTGCTTGGTTGTGAGAACCATTGCATGACTGATTTAGATACTTGACTCATTGGGTTGTCGTTATGTTGTAATATAGTCTCATTGTACCTTTGATGATGGAGATAAACTAATGTCACGATTTGGTATTATTCTATGTGAGATGTTGGCATAAACACTAATTTAATTAGAATGAGATAAATGATGTTAATTAGATTAGTTGATTAAAAGTAATAAATCATATTCCATGTTATTTTGATTGATGAGATGCCATGTTACTAACAATGTTATGATGTTGACCCCATTCAAGGAATATATGTGCTCACAGATGTAGAGGAATAAACATTGATGTTATTTAATGTAGTTAATTAGATAAAATTATTATTATGAAGTTTAATTGGTAATTAGATGTGAAAAGGCTGATATTGTATCATTCAATTATATGAGAATGCATACATGTTAAAATCCCCTTCAACGATTTGAGTCAATTTGGTTATTTATTTATAAATGCATGAGCAGGTACACTTGACGTATGAATGTTTTAGTGACTACAGGTATAGGGCATTAACTTCACCTAGCTCCATAGGTTTGAGCATGCCCATATCCCCAACAATGGTTAATTGGAGATAGTACACCGGCCATTTATCTTGAGCCAAAACCCTTCATCCCTTGATAGGGTAATGTAACATTGTAAATTGCACCTCGTGCAATTCCATGTCACATAAGCGCCTTTTCTTTAGGCTGTTTGAAGTCATTCGTCGCCTATTTGTCCTTTTTTCCACATGGATTGTCTTGTTAGCTTGGAACTTGGCTTTTATCGAACGTGCTAACCAATTGACTGATGGACTCTAGTGTGTTGCACTAGCATCCTACAAATATGTTAGTCCACAGGTGGCCATTTGAGTGTTATGCTTGCGCCCAAAAGAGTTTGTAACACCTTTGTCCATGACCACCGATGTCAGGATTCCTTCTAGGGGCTATTCCTCATGCATTTTGAGACTTTTTGGGCACTTCTTGATTATTTTGGCAATTTTCCAAGCTATTAGCATATATCTTCTACATCTCTCACATGTTTTTCTATTGATCATCATCCACCATTGTTGCAGATTCAAGAGCTTCAAGAGCTTCATGGATGTTTAGCTTCAATCCTTCAAGAATCAACTTCTTAGGTGTTGAAGGGGAGTTCTCTCCCACTTTCATTCATATTTTGTTGCATCCATTATCTTCTTATTGTCATATTCATTATCTTATTATCTTTCTTTATCATTTGTCCTTCCTTTGTTGCTACTATCTGGGTTGTCTATGGAGGTAGAAATACCAAAACAAGGGTCTAACTGAGGCAGATCTCTAAAAACAACCCCCAACATTTTCCTCTATTGCTTGTGTGAAGGTTTTTGGCTGAGGAAAGAAGCTCAGTTAGCGGGAGGCTTCAATCGTGGATCGATTGTAAGTTTCCTTCACCCTTTTCTATTTCCTTTCAGCTTTTTGCATTTTGTGTCACTTATTTTATTTGTTATAATATAATTTGTTTATTATTACAGTCATGTTTATACCTTTTGTATGGATTATGTACTCTGTCCATATAGAATATTAGTGTGTTGCGTTGGTGTGCTAGTTTCATGCGTTCGTCTCAAAGATAGAGATTTAACAGAGTCGTTTAGAAGTCTTCCCTATAGCTTATTAGTTTAGTTTTGTACTTTCATCCCTTGGCTCACCCTTAGAATCAATTTAAGTGAGATAGAGCGAAGGTGGGTTTTTTCCTTGAGGTTCATCATTTTGAGGGTAGCAAATCCCATCCTCTACAGGTAATTCCCTTGATTTTACTATTTTAATTATTTTATTATTTCAAGTGCCAACTACTACAGTTGGTAGCTTTTGGAAAACCCATTCGTCATGTTGATTCGGCCTATGATGATTATTTGTGCATATTCAGTCAGTTGAAATATGTTGTCATGTATCTCATGCATCGATGCTAATTTGATATTGTTGAAGTAATATAATATTGAAATGTAGAATATGTCTTATTTGTGTTTGATTTAATGAGGATTGAGTGATTTATTATTGGGGTTCTTTTGGGAGTATTTCATAATTATATTTTAATTTGGTCTTTTATTATTATTATATTCCTCCCTCAAAGTGAGTTTATATTTTGGAGTTGAGCTCATTTTCTCAACACTTAGTCATTTTTCTTCCTCTTGCACTCTTTGAAAATCTTACATGTGAAAATTGGTTTGTTGATTGGGTAAAATTGGATGGAGGGATTTTTGTGGGCATAAACTTGAAAGATTGGTGTTGGTGAATTCTTTGGGCTGCTCAAGGAATATGTCTTCTTTTTGTGTATGTGGTTTTCATTCCAAGTTTGAAGTTTTCATCAAGGTTGAGGCAGGATATTTAATTTCTCCCTAAATTCTCAGTTGAATTGATTTGAGTAAGTTGCAAATGGTTTGTGATGAGAATTTAAGCATGCTTTCTATTTGAATTTCTTTTTTTAATTGATTCTATGATTTGTATGTTACATTGGTTAAATACTTGAGATTATATGGGAAATTGTTGTCCAAATATTTTGGGATGGTAGAAATGGTAGTTTGATATCATTTTGTATTTTTTTAGGGTTTCATGAGGTAGTTCTCAAAGGGTTGGTCACCAATTTGGTCTCCCATGCTTTGTTTTTGTCAAACATGATTTCCTAGATGGTTTTACGAAGCAAAATCATACTTCTACACCCAAAATTATGCAATTGATGATAGTATCATGCAATTGCTTTTGGATTCATGCAATTACTTGGGGATTTGCATAATTGCACTCACAATCATGCAATTGCCTAATAGTGAGATGATTTTAGGTCTTAGCCTTCTCTATTGTCTTGTTTCAGTTGTTTCTCCAATTTGCCTTGATTCTTGAGTCTGATTAGCTTGAGTGAGATGAATATGATGTTTAGGTAAGCTTATATGAGATTACATAGATTATTGCACTTGTTCTTGTGGTATGGAATCACTTTGGGATTAAATTCATGATTTGGAGACCTTTAGGTCATTTCTTGAGTAATGAAATTGTTATGCACTGTGTAGATGACCTCTTGAGATGTTATTATGATGATTAGTATATGTATCTCTCTATAATTCTCATTTATGTATTAACCTTAGGTGTGGGTGTTATAGCATGTTTGAGCTACATTGAAGTCGATATTGATACAGGTGGAATGAATTGTTAGCTCTTGATATGTGATTATATTTCATTGTGGGATCAGGTGGATGCAGTCTCTTGGTAGCATGACCAATTGAGAATCCCTTGTATATGGTTTATATGGAATTATGCAAAAGAGATAATTGATGTAATTGTTGTCATGGAAGATTGTACCCGTGATGCTAAACTTAAAGCTCAACAATCCTGTGAAACATGGGATTACTTTCAAGCCTGTGGTTTGCCTATCTTGAAAGTAGACCTCTAGAGATCAGGTCGAATTCCTATCTTGATGAATCTCCTACAACTTGCTTTTGTGAGAAAAGGGTTAAAAGGCTTGCATGCGAAATAAAACTTATCTTAATGGAGGTGATACACCGAGATTATGGAGCTTTAACCTACTGCACTAAAACTATGAGAACTAAAATAAAGAATGAAAATGCTTCACAAATCAAATAGATCACCAAATTCATAAATATTTTGTGAAAAGGTTCAAAGTTATCCAACTTCTGCATATAGGGAAAATGATTTTTCACAACATGGAAAGAATTGGAAACTAGATGAACACAACTCACAACCTAAATCTGCAATGAAAATATCCTACTTTTGTAAAGAAAAAATGAGACAGGGTAAAGGATTGCAAGAATCAAAATAACTAATCAAATCGCTCACCTAGTAATGAAAGCAACAAATACTGATAAGAAAAACTAACTCTATATTGCAAAATGAATAAAATAACTCCATTACAATAACTGAAAAACTGATATAATGTTGAGATACATACATCAAAAAGCATTGTATCTCAGTACTTAGCAATTTTTCACTTATTGTAATAGTTATTTCATTGAGTTTGCAATATAGAGTTAGTTTCCTTATCAATATTTCTTTCTTTTTCATTGTTAGGTGAGCGTTTTAATAGAGTTATTATGATTTTTACAATCCTTTGCTTCGTCTCGCTTTTTCTTTGCA
Organism: Cryptomeria japonica; assembly: GCF_030272615.1. NCBI lineage: Eukaryota > Viridiplantae > Streptophyta > Pinopsida > Cupressales > Cupressaceae > Cryptomeria > Cryptomeria japonica. The sequence goes on along the minus strand of NC_081415.1, from coordinate 510,353,819 downwards.
GAAGTAGGATATTTTCATTGCAGATTCAAGTTGTGGGTTGCATTCATCTGGTTTCCAAGTCTTTGTATGTTGTGAAAAATCACTTTTCCTACATTCAGAAGTTGGATAACTTTGAACCTTTTCTTGGGATATTTATGAATTTGGTGATCTAGTTGATTTGTGAAGTATTTTCATTCTTTATTACAGATGTCATAGTTTTAGTGCAATAGGTTAAAACTCCATAATCTCGGTGTATCACCTCCATTAGGATAATTTTTATTTCACATGCAATCCTTTTTAACCCTTTTCTCACAAAAAGCAAGTTGTAGGAGATTCATCAAGACAGGAAGTCGACCTGATCTCCGGAGGTCTATTTTCAAGATAGGCAACCCACAGCCCTAAAAGTATTCCCATGTTTCACAAAATTGCTGATCTTTGAGTTTAGCATCAGGGGTGCAATCCTTCGTGACAATAATAATTGAGATTACAACGAGTGAATTATGGTATTTTATTTCATTTTGATTCCTCATTTGATTAAATGGGACAAGCTTAGGTCTAGGTACTAAAGTGGGTTTAGGGAGTGGCTCCCAATATGTCCTTGACCCAAAGCGGCAAGCAGAGAATCATGGTGTGGGGAGTTAATCGAGTAAGAAGTTTAATTAAACTTGGGATGGTATTAAACATTAATTAATATAATTGGTTCCTCAAACATGCCTTGACCACTAGTATGAGGCCAAGGATGTATCAAGAAGGCATTCCAACACATGTAGGTGATGGAACTTATCTGGAGTGGTATGCTTGCATGTGGAGTCAGATCTTACATGATCATCATTCTCGTCTATATGAGAGAATGATTGGTTCTATGCGGTGCATCCTCATGAGAACACATGATTGTAAGGAAGTTAAGTAGTGGAACAACTTCCTACACTAATCTTGAGAGGAGGGTAATGCAAAATTTTTTACAAATCTTTACAATAGTTACATAAAACATAAATAGATATAATAACATTCAAATCCTAACACAATGATTTACGTGGGGAAAACCCTTTCGGGAGAAAAACCACACACTCAAATAGCCACCCAATATATTACTCTGCAATCAAAACATATTACAATATACTTGTAGAGCAAGCTCTTCACAAGAGTACCACTAATCAGAGATTCAGAGGTAACTCAATAGCCATAAGACTTTTACATGCAACCTCTATCTCACACACCTCATATATAGGAGATACTATTGGCATTTGATTGAAGATTGCATTGATGACCTATTGTGTTGTCATTGATGTCAATTGTAACCAATAATGATGGTGTTTTGTAACCGGTGGTTGAGAAAGTGAAGGAAACCAATATTACTTTAGAAGCAGTGAGATCAATTGGTAACCCTACCTGTTGATATGCCAAACCCTAACAGATGGAGCTTGGTGAATCGGTTGTGTTGATTTATGATCAAACGGTGATCAGAGATGATCATGCCATGTATGCATGATGCATGTGATGAGTTTCAAAGTTGTTTTAGCATGTAGAGATAATTGTTTTATCTTGGGAATGAATGAGTACATTCCATGTAGTGGAAACTGTGTGATGAGTTACAGGAATCAATGAGTGGTGATCAAGGAGCAATCGAGGTTGTCTTGTACAATGTGCAATGATTGTTATGTAATCTAACAGTCATACTTGAACTGATTTGTTTGTAATCTCTATGAGATCTTAGGTTTATGATGTGTTACCGACCTATTGTTTTGCTTATAAGGTCGATGAGTTGTTTTGTAGTAGTGTTGGCAATTTTGGTTAAGTGTTAGTGTGATTGATTGTCAAACCAGAAAGAGTATCTGCAGTATGTGTGAAGGCAAATAGGAGCATGGAAAAGATTTGATCAACCAGAGTAGTGATGTTTACCAGATCAACAAACCCCTGTTGTTCTCTAATAATTACAACAGTTAAATCCCTTAACCGGACAAGCTTTAACATGATTAGTGCTATCTAAATCCTCTAACCAGGTGATCCATTAGATTGGATTTCACATCCTCTATAGAGGTTACTCCTAATAGGGTATTGCTTCTAACAGGGCATTATAGTCAATCCCTTAACTGGGTGGTCCCTAACAGGACATTTTGTAAAGTTTTAACAAGTTTGGCTCCTAACATGGCGAACTTCAGAAGAGTTCAGAATACTTGTGGGTATTCATCCCCACCCGTGGTTTTTCCCATTTGGGTTTCCACATCAAAAATCATTGTGTCAAGTGGTGAATGGTTTTTGTGGTTATGTTTGATATGGTTAATTTGCTTAACTGTTAAATCCACTTAGTTATACTAAGATGGCCGACAGTAATATGAAATATGCTTTTACTACTGTTAGTAAAGTATTTTGTTGTTTTGGTTAAATGGTTTGGGAGTTTCAGATCTGTTATACTATTATTTTGATATGCTAGTCAACCGGTACATTGTCAATGCTATTGCAGTTTATCACTCAGTGTTTGAACCAGTTTGTTCAGTGATTGACTTGTGAGATTGTTTTTGAGTTTGGTGAAAGTTAAGTCAGTTTTCCATCTACTGATTCATCCGCCCTCTCAGTAGTTGTTTGGATCATTATTGATTCATCATATCATCAATTGGTATCAGATCATTTCAGGTCCTCTAGTGTCTAAGCCTAACAACTTGAGGTAAAGATCTAGAAGAACATGATGAAGAAAGAAGGTATGAAGTTTAATATGGAAAACTACAAAATGTGGAGTGATAGGATGAAAATCTATATCAAGAGTCTAGGAAGTCAATACTGGGAACATGTTGTTACAGAATATACAACACCTAGTTGGATTTTGTCTGATGATCAAAAGAAAGAGCAACAAGAGAATAATCAAGCATTGCAGGCCATTATCAATTCTTTGTCTCATTCAGAGTATGTTGATGTCCATGGTCTGGAGACTGCTTATGATGTGTAGAAGAAACTTGAGGATATCTATAGCGGTGATGAGCATGTGAATATTGCTAAAGAAGAGAGTCTGAGAGGTAAATTTGATGACATGCAGATGGTTGAAGATGAGAATATTCAATAGTATGGTCAGAGGATCAAGGAGATAGTTGGTGAGATCAAGAGTGTTGGCGGTAAGGTGGAGGATACCATAGTGGTTAGTAAGGTGTTGAGAACCCTTCTATTGGTCTAGCTATCCGAGCTACAGCCATTTAGGAGCTAAAGTCTATTGATAAAACAAAGGTAACTCTTGACTCCATCATTGGTGAACATACTGCATTTGAGTTAAATGGTTATGATGGCAGTGCTCAGAAATCCGAATATGCATTTAGAGCTTCAATCTCTAACCCACCTATGAGGAAATACAGAGAAGCCAGTCATAGTTATGAATTTAGATCCAACAGAGAAGTTGATGACGAAGACAGTCTGATCGAGCTTGAAGAATTAGTGGCCAAGTGTTTACCCAGAGGTACCGGTAAGTATAGAGGTAAATTACCTTTGAAGTGTTTTGCATGTAACCAAATTGGACATATTGCTGCTAACTGTCCTAATGGTGACAATGAGAATAAGTGTGAGAAGTACAAGAAGTACAAAGGAAAAGGCAAAAGAGATTCCCTCATTGCAGTTGATGGTGGAATCATGGACGAGGAATCTGAGGGAGATGCTAATGAAGACATTTTCTTTGTTGCCATTAAAGAGGAGAATCTGATCAGAAGGCATTAGTTTCTCGCATGGATAGTTTTGATGATTGGATCATAGATAGTAGTTTTTAACACCACATGACCGGTGACCGGAGTAAATTTATTACTTTGAAGGAATTTGATGGAGGAGTTGTGAGATTTGGAAATGACTGACCCTGCATGGTAAAAGGAAATGGAACTATTTCTCTTAATGGAAAGAGAAGTGCAGATGATGTCTACTGGGTTGAAGGATTAAAGCATAATATTTTGAGTGTAGCTCAACTCAATGACAAAGGTTATCCATTGAAATTTAAAAATCGAATGTGCAAAATCTATGGGAGGAAAGGTGAACTGATTGTAACCGACAAGCAGACAAAAGGTAACCTATTTCACCTAAATCCGAAAGTCAACAACTGTTTAATTGCAAAAGTAGATGATAGTTGGCTTTGGCATCGAAGATTTTGTCATATAAATTTTGATAACATTGTCAAAGTCAGTAAGAGGTTTGCCTCAGTTGGACAAACTGGTGAATGCTCTGTGTAAGGAATGTTAGTTAGGGAAGATGACATCCTCAACCTTTAAGAGAAAATCTTTTTTAGTAGAACATTTGTTAGATTTGGTTCATACAGACCTCTGTGGACCAATAAGCACTAAAATTATTCAAGGTGATAGATATTTTATGATCTTCACTGATGATTGCTCAAGAATGATGTGCGTCACATTCTTGAAGGAGAAAACATAAGCCTTTAGTAAGTTTAAGGCATTCAGGGCCTTAGCTGAAAAGGAAAGTGGTAAGAAGATAAAGTGTCTGAGAACTGATCAAGGAGGTCAATTTACTTTAGAGGAAGTCACTAGATATTGTGAGGATAATGGAATTAAGAGGCAACTTTCTGCACCTAAGACACCACAACAAAATGGTATTGCAGAGAGGAACAACCGATCAGTTGTTGAAGCTCCTAGAGAAATGCTAATACAAGGACGTGTAGCAAAAAATTTCTAGAGAGAAGTTGTCAGCACATTTGTATACACTATGAACCAGATATTGGTAAAGAGAGGTAAGGATAAAATTCTTATGAATACCGGTATGGTAGATCACCTAATATCATTTACTTTAAGATTTTTGGTAGTAAATGTTTTATCAAGAGAGGTGACTATGTTGGTAAGTTTGATGCTAAGAGTGATGAAGGAATATTTCTTGGTTACTCCACCAAGAGTAAAGCCTACAAATGTTACAACAACCAGACAAAAATAATCATTGAAAGTGTTGATGTTTGAGTGGATGAGTATCCTGAAGTTTTAGGAGAAACCAGTGAGGAGAAGAATGAAGATGAACCTTACATTCTGATTTTGGAACCGGAATCGGTGAAGCCAGAAGTTGGTGAAGTGAATGTTGTAGTACCAGTTCAACCGAAACATGTAGAATTTGCAGAAGATGAAGATAGTGATGAAGAAGAACCTAAAGATAATGCTCATGTCATTCCAAGGTATGTGACACTCAATCATAATCCTAACAAGATTATTGGAGATAAAGATGTTGGAGTGTTAACCAGAAGAAGAATTAGAGAGAATTCTTGCATGATCTCCACTATTGAGCCTAGAACTGCTAAGGAAGCCTTTGGAGATGATCACTAGATCAAGGCTATGGAAGAGGAGCTTGACCAAATTGAGAAGAACAATACATGGACCCTAGTACCCAGACCAGTGAATAAAAATGTGATAGGTACTAAATGGGTATTCAAGAATAAACTGAATGAAGATGGAGTAGTAGTGAGAAACAAAGCAAGATTGGTATGCAAAGGTTATGCACAAGAAGAAGGAGAAGACTATGGTGAGACATTTGCACCAGTTGCTATTGGAAGGTGTTAGGACTCTACTTGCATTTGTAGCATATAGGGGATTCAAAGTATATCAAATGGATGTGAAGTCAACATTTCTAAATGGAATACTAGAAGAGGAAGTATACATTGAACAACCAGATGGTTATGCTTTGACTAATGCAAAGGATATGGTGTGTAAACTACACAAGGAACTATATGGTTTGAAGCAAGAATCAAGATCATGGTATGAAATACTACATTCACACCTGATGAAGATAGGTTTTCAGAGAACCAGTGAAGAGAGCAATATATCTCAAGATTCAAGGAGATAAGATACTGGTTAGTGAAGTGTTTGTGGATGATATCATTTTTGGATGCAATGATGATATGAGTGATGACTTTGCAACTGAGATAAAAAGTGAATTTGAAATGTCTCTGGTAGGAGATATAAAATTCTTCATATGTTTGAAAATTCAACAGATGAAGAGTGGTATCTTTATCACCCAGTCCAAATATGTGAAAGAAGTATTGAAGACATTTGGAATGGGAGACTGTAAACCAGTTGGGACACCAATGGTTATAGGTTGTAAACTGTATAAGGAGGATGATGCCGCATCTGTCAATGAAAAGGAGTAAAAGTCTATGATAGGGAAACTGCATTATTTTGTTCACAACAAACTGGATATTGCTCATGTAGTTAGATTAGTTGCCAGATTTCAGAAGAACCCAAAGGAGACACACATGATTGCAACTAAAAGGATATTCAGATATTTGAAAGGTACTATTGATTATGGATTATGGTATCCATATGCAGGTAACTTTGATTTGAAGGTTTATATAGATGCATACTGGGCAGGAAATGTTGATGACAGGAAGAGCACAACCGATGGTGCATTCTTTCTTGGTGGAAGACTTGTATCTTGGAGCAACAAGAAGCAGAGGTGTATATAACAGTCCAGTGCTGAAGCTGAATATGTTGTAGCGTATATAGATTGTACCCAAGCAATCTGGATGAAATACATTCTGGAAGGATTCAAGTTGAAGACCACAAAACTAGTAAAGATTTTATGTGATAACACAAGTGCAATAAATATTTCAAAGAAACCGGTGTTGCATGCTAGAACCAAGCATATTGAGCTGAAATATCATTTCTTGAGGGAGAAAGTGCAAAGTAAAGATGTTTTATTTGAGCATGTATCGACTAAGGAGTAGCTAGCGGATATCTTTACTAAACCTCTGCCTAAGACTACTTTTGAGTATCTTAGAGGTCAACTAGGGGTTGTGCCCCTACATGAAGTCAATTGAACAGATGTGGAAGATATCAGTCCCAGAGAAAATTGAAGATCTTGAAGCAGGATTGGTGTAGTGTGGAGCTACTCCACAAGGGGAGCAACAAGTTGTAGATTGTTGTTGCAGGACAGTGAAGTATGACACTGCAGGACAGTGAAGTATAAGGAGACACACATGATTGCAACTAAAAGGATATTCAGATATTTGAAAGGTACTATTGATTATGGATTATGGTATCCATATGCAGGTAACTTTGATTTGAAGGTTTATATAGATGCATACTGGGTAGGAAATGTTGATGACAGGAAGAGCACAACCGATGGTGCATTCTTTCTTGGTGGAAGACTTGTATCTTGGAGCAACAAGAAGCAGAGGTGTATATAACAGTCCAGTGCTGAAGCTGAATATGTTGCAGCGTATATAGATTGTACCCAGGCAATCTAGATGAAATACATTCTGGAAGGATTCAAGTTGAAGACCACAGAACTAGTAAAGATTTTATGTGATAACACAAGTGCAATAAATATTTCAAAGAAACCGGTGTTGCATGCTAGAACCAAGCATATTGAGCTGAAATATCATTTCTTGAGGGAGAAAGTGCAAAGTAAAGATGTTTTATTTGAGCATGTATCTACTAAGGAGTAGCTAGCGGATATCTTTACTAAACCTCTGCCTAAGACTACTTTTGAGTATCTTAGAGGTCAACTAGGGGTTGTGCCCCTACATGAAGTCAATTGAACAGATGTGGAAGATATCAGTCCCAGAGAAAATTGAAGATCTTGAAGCAGGATTGGTGTAGTGTGGAGCTACTCCACAAGGGGAGCAACAAGTTGTAGATTGTTGTTGCAGGATAGTGAAGTATGACACTGCAGGACAGTGAAGTATGAGAAGAACTATATGATTATGGGGGAGAAGAATTGTATGATTGATAGAGAGAATAACTGTAGCCAGTTACTAGGTTAAGATATGGAGACTTGGTTGAAGGAGAGTACATGGAAAAATGTAAACCAAGATTCCTATACCTGTACATGTACATTACTCTCAATAATCATAATCAAGGGCATTGATATTTGTATTGACATCAATACCAAAGGGGGATATTGTTGGCATTTGATTGAAGATTGCATTGATGACCTATTGTGTTGTCATTAATGTCAATTGTAATCGGTAATGATGTTGTTTTGCAACTAGTGGTTGAGCAAGTGAAGGAAACCCGTATTACTTTAGAAGCAGTGAGATCAATTGGTAACCCTACCTGTTGATATGCCAAACCCTAAACGATGGAGCTTGGTGAATCGGTTGTGCTGATTTATGATTAAACGGTGATCAAAGATGATCATGCCATGTATGCATGATGCATGTGATGAGTTTCAAAGTTGTTTTGGTGCATAGAGATAATTGTTTTATCTTGGGAATGAGCGAGTACATTGCATGAAGTGGAAACCATGTGATGAGTTATAGGAATCGATGAGCAGTGATCAAGGAGCGATCGAGGTTGTCTTGTACAGTGTGCAATGATTGCTATGTAATCTAACAATCATACTTGAACCGATATGTTTGTAATCTCTATGAGAGCTTAAGTTTGTCATGTGTTACCGACCTATTATTTTTCTTATAAGGTCGATGAGTTGTTTTGTTGTAGTGTTGGCAATTTTGGTTAAGTATCAATGTGATTGATTATCGAACCAGAAGGAGTATCTGCAGTATGTGTCAAGGCAGATAGGAGCATGAAAAGGATTTGATCAAGAAGAGTAGTGCTATTTACCAGATCAACAAACCCCTTTTGTTCTCTATAATACAACAGTTAAATCCCTTAACCAGGTAAGCTTTAACAGGTTTAGTGTTATCTAAATCATCTAACCAAGTGATCCATTAGCTTGGATTTCAAATCCTCTATCGAGGTTACTCCTAATAGGGTATTGCTTCTAATAGGGCATTATAGTCAATCCCTTAACCGGGTGGTCCCTAACAGGATTTGTTCCTAACAGGACATTTTGTAAAGATTTAACAAGCTTGGCTCCTAACAGGGTGAACTTCAGAAGAGTTAAAAATACTTGTGGGTATTCATCCCCACCATGGTTTTTACCATTTGGGTTTCCACATCAAAAATCATTGTGTCAAGTGGTGAATGGTTTTTGTGGTTATGTTTGATATGGTTAATTTGCTTAATTGTTAAATCCAATTAATTATACTAAGATGCTTTGCAGTAATCTGAAATGTGCTTTTACTACTTTTAGTAAAGTATTTTGATGTTTTGGTTAAATGGTTTGGGATTTTCAGATCTGTTATACTGTTATTTTGATATGCTAGTCAACCGGTAAATTGTCAATGCTATTGCAGTTTATTACTCAGTGTTTGAACCAGTTTGTTCAGTGATTGACTTGTGAGATTGTTTTTGAGTTTGGTCAAAGTTAAGTTTTCCATCTACTGATTCACCCCCCCTCTCAGTTGTTGTCTGGATCCTTATTGATTCATCACATCATCAATTGGTATCAGAGCATTTCAGATCCTCTAGTGTCTAATCCTAACAAATTGAGGTAAAGATCTAGAAGAACATGATGAAGGAAGAAGGTCTGAAGTTTAATAGGGAAAACTACAAAATATGGAGTGATAGGATGAAAATCTATATCAAGAGTCTAGGAAGTCAATACTGGGAACATGTTGTTACAAAATACACCGCACCTAGTGGGATTTTGTCTGATGATCAAAAGAAAGAGCAACAAGAGAATAATCAAGCATTGGAGGCCATTATTAGTTCTTTGTCTGACTCAGAGTATGTTGATGTCCATGGTCTGGAGACTTCTTATGATGCATGGAAGAAACTTGAGGATATCTATAGCGATGATGAGCATGTGAAGATTGCCAAAGAAGAGAGTCTGAGAGGTAAATTTGATGACATGCAGATGGCTGAAGGTGAGAATATTCAACAGTATGGTAGGAGGATTAAGGAGATAGTCGGTGAGAGTGTATGTATTGAACACTCCAATTGAATATTGATTACTATTGGATATATATTTATATTTCTTTGCATGCACTAGTATTATAATTCGACATGGAGTATCTCTTATGGTTCTCTATTCTTGATGTATCATGAGGTTATCATATAAACATTTCCTAGTGGGTCATGAGATATTGATCCTATCTTAGATGTGTTGCTAAGGTAATAACGTTAGGGCACCATTAGAGGTGACTTGAATTATATCGGATGGGGTTCCAAGAGTTTAGACTTCTGCATGTGCATAGTTGGTTAACATAAAGTTGACTTTACCTTGAGGTTGAGCGTTATACTTGTATATGTAATGCATGAAGACACTTAATTACTTCAAAAAATATTTCCATGCATTTCTTGTATATTTTTCTCGTCGTCTTCGGTTCCTTACATTACTAGTTGACATCACATCAAAATATGATATTTTGAGTAAAGTTGACTAAAAAATTATTATAAAAATATTTATAAAAAATAAAGAAAATTCATCCACGCAGTAGGTTTTCAAGTTATCCATGTACACAAATTTAAATTTTGTATTCATTAATTGACATCCTATCAATCTCATTTTTTATTTTTTAAATTTGTTAAACTAATTCTCCTACATTTCTAAATAATATATCCTATTATTTTTTAAAATTTATTATAAACATACACCACATTAAAATTTCCACATTTCATTATTTTATATCATTTTAAAATTAAAAACATAAATATCAATTTTAGGTGGTGCAAGTTGAAAGGTATATTTTTTCTTTAAAAAGGTGTCACACAATTATGAACTTTTACCTTAGTGTGAGTCAAGAATAAGGAAAACCAATATTAAATTAGATATTATCTTATCATATTAGATAATGTAGGATTTCCATATGACCAAAAATGATTATTGGTTTATAAATGGACGTGAACAAATGTAGGATTACAAATGTCAACTTCTATAGTATTATTGTTTGTTAAAATAAATGAATGAGATATCTTTAGTTTCTTCCTTGTATGACATTGTTAGGCCATTGATTCCAATTCTTCTCATTAGCTATGAGAATAGATATTTTATTTAAAATGTTACCTCAATGAAAGATCATGTAAATACATAGTCCATACAATACATGAAATGATTGTATGAGTTACATTAATTATGAGTAATTAAATGAAGGTAATGGTAATTAATTTTATTTAATTTATAAAATATTGTCATTATACATATGAAATCAATTAGAAGTCATTTCCTATGGGCATCATTCATTGTTTGTGAGTTATTAATTTAAATTTTAAAACTTATAAGGCCATGCACATAGGCTAATAGATGACTCTATCTGGTATCATAACTAGAACAACCAATCTAAATAGAAAAAAATGTAATAAAATAATTTAAGTACATTATGATTTACCTTCTAAAAGATAGATACAAAAGTTGACTTTTTAGTATCACAATCAATATTGAGAGAGAAGTAGTGTGGGGGAATAGAAAGAGGACAATTATTCTCTTAATGAATATCATAGCATACGTATCTTTAAGATATCATGAATATTGCAAATTCTATGAACCATTCAAATAGACGCTTATCATTGCACCAACATGATAAAATTAAGGAGCACACTACACCTAAATAAGTATTCAACTTCATCATAGGATTGATTATTTCTCACTACTAGCATGCAAGTGATATATGTTACTACCTACCCATTTTATTGTGTTTAGATAATTCTTCTCAAATAACATGTACACAAAGGATGCAATGATCTACACATTTTGGGAGTTTACTATAGGCATTTGCTAGAAATGATACATGTACTAGTAGTGTCAAGTATTTTTGTATGTATGTCCCTTCATATTCTAGATAATAAGTCATTTGTCTTTGAACTTAATTTATATGCAACCACTAGTCCTAGGAGAGTATAATTATATGACATCTTGATTATATTTACATGGATATAAGATAACTCCACCTATTGTAATTAAGTTTAGAATAATATTTTATTAATTAATTTTCACCGCTACCCTTGTATACAAGTGATGGATGTTAAGAGCTAACCTTCTAAAGCAAGGTTTAGGAAACTTTCACTAGTAGCACACATATTATGGATAGTAGGAACTTCTCTAGACCTTGAAATATTTGACTGTCAGAGTTCTACCATGCCACAATTCATAAGATGTCTTTCCATGTCTTTTTCGATATAGAATTTTGTTAAGAGTGTAGGCTATAGTATGTATTTCTTCTATCCAATAGACTTCTGGGAGTTATACTCCTTTTATCATTGTCTTGGCTACCTCTTGAATTGTTTGGTTCATCCTTTCCACTACAACATTCTACTGAGGTGTTCTCGGAGCAGGCGACTATCTTCTAATACCATGTTTTTCACAAAAGTTGTTAAACTCATCAAAAGTAAATTATCCTCCTCTATCAAACCTCAAACACTTAATATTTCTGTCAACTTCATTTTCAACTTTAGCATTGAATATTTTGAATTTCTCTAATGCTTATGAATTCTCTCTAAAAATGCAACCCATGACATTGTAGAATAATCATCAATCAATAACATGAAATACTTCTCACCTTAAATAATCCTTGTTCTGGTAAGAGAGCATAGGTCTATATGCAATAAATCCAACAATCTACTAGACGAATGCTCCTTTCCTCTGTAAGTTCCTTTCTTCTACTTTCCAACTTGACATTCTTTGCAAATGTTGTTATCCGGTTTGGTTAGCCTCGGTAAATCTCTCACTACACTTAATGAACTAATCTTCACCAAGTTGTCAAAATTGATATGACACATCCTCTAGTGCCAAAGCTAGTTGTCATTGATTCGAGACAACAAAGAATGCTTCCTAGCTCCTTCTATCAAATACATGTTTCGACCGGTCGTTTTCCTTGCTGCAATAACAATTCTAGATCCTCTCCGGATCTCACAACCATCATCCTAAAAGACAACATTGTAATCATTTTTATACATCTATCCAACACTCAAAAGATTATGATGCAAAACCTTCACATAGTAAATACTATTAGTATTATGCTTTCCATTAAAAAAAATAGAACCAATTCCCAAAATTTGTGATGTCTGATCATCTCTGAACCTAACATAACCACCATCATACTTATCAAGTTTCAAAAACTTAGTTTTGTCACCGGTCATATAATTTGAACACCCACTATCAATCAGCCATTCATTTCTATCTCTTCTGGCATGTAAAACAGTAGCAACAATCTTAGGAATATCAACCTTAGGTATATCTCTTTCTACCAAGAACAAACAATCACCATCTTCATAGTCTGATTCATCATTTGAAATACCATCATCTTTGACATAATAGACTCTCTTATTAAATTTTCATTTACCTTCTCTAGATTTTTGTCTTGAACCTTTTTCTAGACACCTATTAGACTTAATCTTAACTGTCTTTTCCAATTATCTCAAATGCTGATAAAGTACCATAAAGCTACTCTCTAGTGTACTTCTTCGGATAATAGGTTTCTTCAATAGACGAGATCTTGTCACTATAACTTTCTGGTAGGAACATCAAGATCTTCTCAATTATGTCTTCATCTGTCAAGGTGTCGCCAAATTCTCTAATTTCATTTACCGCACTATCAACCTTTTGAAAATAGCTAGTTATATCCTCTCCTTCCATTTTCGAGTTCTCTTATCTACATTTAGCTATTAGCTTCTTTGATAATTTAACTCTATAATTGCCTTCATAAATAGCTCTCAACTTTTCCCAAACCTTATAAGTAGTATTTAATGAAATGACCTTTGTCAATTTGGTCTTTGATAAAGCACTAAAGATAGCATACCTTGTGTAATGGTGGGAAAATGATGAGTGATGGATCAAGAGGAAAACAACCCTTTCCCTCAAAGAGAGATGAGAGTTTCACTATCGATTATCCTTCAAGCACTTTTCACCATTACATTAGGAAGATAAGGGATGCGATAATTCACTAGATTCAATCTTCACACAAAGATGATAGATTAAATTTTGAATGAATTGAGAATGTTATGATGATCCCCTCTTCCTTTGTTTGAAATGGAAAGGAATTGATTAAATTATGTAGTGCAAAAGTGACAAAGAATCAATTATAACTTGAGATCGGAATATGGGGTGAAGTTGTGCACTTGGATTTGGCAGTAAAATATCAAGATGAAGTCACCCTGCGAATTCGACGAAAAGTTGTCCGAACCGTGGCAGGAATGTACTCGGTCCTCTGAAAAATCCGTGAAATGAAAAGGGTTTTTCTGCTTCTGCAAATGAAGCCCGAATCCGAAATTATAGTTGTGCACTTGCAACCTACACATAGAAAATAGAGGGAAATGTGTTGTGATTGGGGGTTTGCCCTAGTTTTGGAATTAACCAAGTAATGAAAGAAAGTACTTGCAAGTAGATGTAAATGAAAGACTAAATTATAAATCACCTCAAGGGAGGTTGTAGTAGCAATGTTGATAGAAATGCTTGTGTGGAATTGAATGTTGAAAGGGATCTCCTCTTCAATGGTTGAATCCTTGACTTGAATGCAACACCTAGCCTTGAAGGCAGACTTGAGAATGCTCAATGCTAAAAAAGAATGCTTGAATGCTTGAATGCTTGATCGCTTATGCAACTTGAATCTCTCCAACTTCGACCTATCCCACTTATGAAAATGAGAGAGCGAATGCCCCCTTAAATACAAGTTTGAAGGATCTGAATTTTGTCACGGGTCGACATCGAGAGAGTTTTCCCGCTCACTACACAACCCACGATGCATGCTCTAGGAAGGTCCTGCCCCAAAATAGTGCAGGGACAGGGGCGCCACACCCCTGTCCTAGGAGGATAGGGATGCCACAAACCTGTCCAAGGGGGCACAAGGGTGACATGCCCCTGTCTTACCCCTTTCTCTAGGGCAGAGTGTGGAAAGAGTGATACGGAGGTCAAGGACAGAATTGTTTCCACAAGTCGAGCAGTCTCTAGTCTCCGATCAGGCTAGAGGATTCAAGTTCGCATGCGTGAGTACCCTAATGCAGTAAAAAATTGCTAGGGTCACAATTTTATGACACTACACCTTTCCTTTTCATTCTCTTCATAAGTTTGAATCTCATCAGGAGTGGTAAGACCATTTGTTGATTGAACATACTTAGTTTCCACTACTTTCCAAGTTTTGTACCCCAAAGATATCAAGTAGCCTCTCATCTTCACTTTCCAAAAACTATAGTCAGATCCTTTGAAGATAGGAATAGTCAATTTATGTGCCATCAGATTAGGATATACCTCAAGTGGTTAATCTCTTCTCCAAGGAACCAAAGCTTTGATACTGATTGTTGAATATCCAAGCAATTGAGAGGAGGGGTGAGTCAATTGATACCTTTAAAATAATTTCTTTTAATCTTTTCACATCTGGATCCAAACCAACAAAATTAACTAAGATAAATATAACATGAAAAGCATAAACATATAACAGATCACACAATGAACACCAGATATGACATGAAAAACCTAACAAGGGAAAAACCACGAAGAATGTTAGTTCTCAATATAAAACACCGAATAAGGTTATTTTAAAAAAGGGTGGCTCACTGCTAGAATTCTCACTGTAGGTGGGCTCACTGCCCAGAAAATGCTCACTACTAAAGAAAGAAAGAAAGAAAGAATCCACCACTGAAACACAATCTGCAAAATTGGACTTCTTCTAATGCCTCAACACCAACACACTCTCACATATCACCAATAGTTAGATCTTTCCTTTCCAATATTGCATATCTTCAAAACAATGCAACCCTTTTTCTATATCTAACACAATTAGATCATCCTCATATATATCAAGTCTTTCGGGAAGCATAATCTTCCAAGTCGGCCAAGACAAAGATCTAAAATAGATCAACACCAAGCATTCTGATGGTGGGAAAGAATGAGAAGGAGACCATATCACAACACACATCAATGGTCAGATCAACACATTACAAGCATTACAAATTCTAGTCCCAAAACAAGATTCACACGCTACACTAAAACCCACTACACATCCTTGAATTTCAGACTTAATTCGGACCCAAATAACATTGCCCAAAACATAAAAAATAAGAATGGAACCAAGATACACATGAATACCATCGATCAACACCATATCCAATAACTATAAATATCTAGATCACCAACAACACATCTTATCTATTAACACATCATTTGAAGCACCAAATATTTTGAGAATACATATTCAAAATCACCAATGCCAAGAACATCAAAGACATTAATGACAACCATTATGTTGACATCAATGACAATCACTCATCATCACCATCATATTTGCAATAGAGACCACCTTATTATGGCTATCAGGAGTACAACCACCAATTTTAAGATGGATGGGGTGGTAACATGATTACTTTCTGAAGAGATGTGAAGGAAGACTTCTAAGATAACTATGAAGGCTCTTGTATTTCGTGGTAAATTGAAAGAGAAAATAAAAGACAATAGATGAAAGAGATAGTTCCAAATCCCGTAGGAGATCTAAGTCTCCTAGAAATTCCAAGGCAAAATATTGGAACTTCCCAAAGGGATGTAAGGAGAAAAAGAAGAATAAGAGACCCTCCAATTCAGTTTCAAACAAATTCTCTTAGGATGTTGATGAAGCATTTGTTGCAACCTTAGCAACACATGCATTAGAAGATGAGTGGTTGATAAATTTTGATGCATCTTTTCACATAACCTCACATAGGAGTTGATTTTTAAAGTATGAAGAATATGATGGTGGAAGGTGTATCTTGGTGATGACTCTCATTTGAAGGTTGTTGACTATGGAAGAGTCAAGATTAGATACCCTTATGGTAGAGTGAAGGGGACAAGTTGGATTTATGCACTATACAATGCAATAGTGCTTCATGGAGTCCAAGAAGAGGCCCATAGATTCTTCATCCTCATTGTCAAATCGAGCTATGAAGAGGATTGTTGTGTTTGCATTTGATGGTTATGCTTCCCGTCTTTCCAAAAAAATTCCAACGACATATAATGATGAAGATCTAATGGTTGGATCAAAAGTTATGATCTTGAAAAGTTGTACTACTAAAATCTAAATGTCAAAATATCTTCTTGAGCGATAAAATGAACTATTGGACTTCTGATGCCCAAATGAGAGTTATACCTTCCAAAAAATTCTAGGGCGGTTACACATTCTAGATAAAGAAGGTAAACATGGGTTACGAAGGACAATTTAGAGTGAATATTGTAGTTCTAACTTGCAGATTTTTGTAATTAGAAAGCTCATGTAGCTTTTATTTTATTTTCATTTCTTTCCTCCATTTTCTATTTATTTATCTATTGTTGTTGTGTGTTTGGGTTTGTATGGAGAGTACCCTCCACCATAGACATTAAAGAGTAACATTGTATATTACAAATGAATGAGATAAGTATACAATGAAATATAGCATAAATATATGATATGAAAGCATGTAGGTAATTTACGTGCAGGGAGAAAAAAAAGTATACAATACAAATTTAAGGTGTCGGGGAAAGGAAGGAGCATACAAGTGACTTACATTGTGAAGAAGTTCATACCATATAAATTACATACAAATTCAAGGTGTTAGGGCAAGCAAGGGGCATGCAAGTCATTTACATTGTGAAGAAGTTCATGTGCAAGGGATGACATGAAGAAACAAAGTATGAGTACAACCTAGGGTAAATTGGCAACTCGTGATTAGAAAGAAGTACATGCATACAATACTTTAAAGGCTTGTGGCGATGTCCAAGACTCCAAAATAAATGCCAAGAGGGATATGAAAAATAACATAGATTTTTTTACAATGAGAAAAATTATAAAAAAATCAACATAATTTCTCAATGAGATCCATTAAAAATATATGAAATCAAATAATTTTTAAACATAAAGGGAAAGAGAAACAATGAAGGTGTAAGACATGAAAAATTACAAGGTAGCCCATCACATTTTATAAAATTTAGATTTAATTTAGACAATACATATACACAAAAAGTGAAGGTGCATATAAAATATGATTTTTTAATAAAAAACATACTTCATGCAAACAAAAGTGAACACCCAAAAGTTTGTTGAAACACACATCATTCACACAAAAAGTGAATTCTTAAAAGAATACTAAATTTGAAGCACAAATAATACAAATTTAGTTAAATTACGCACATGATGTAAATGCTCAAAATTTCAAGTATGTCAAAGCTTAAGCACATATGCAAAGTGAACATTGACAAAATTATAAAGTTCAAATATGTCAAAGTTCAAATATAAAGTTAATTTAACAATGTAATCTAAATTCTTAAAAGTTAATGCATGTAAAAGTTCAAACACTCATAAAGGGAATATTCATGTCACACAAACATAGTTCTTACACACACATATAGTGAGTGCTAAAAATCAAACATGTTTAAAGTTCAAGCACAATTTACTTAATGTTAGTTCGAATGGACACTTTTCTATGCAAATTTAGTGCTATAGAATGTCAAAGTTCAAACATGAAGTTAAATTAACAATGCAATCTAAATTATTAAAAGTTCAAGCATGTAAAAGTTCAAACACTTGTAAAGGGAATATTGAACTACCAAGGGGTAAAAATTTATTTAAACACAAAAGAAAAAAAAAGCACGGGCTTTAAGCAGTCCTATCAATCTTGACCAAGTAGTCCAATGTTTGAGACAGTTCCAGGGGTGATTGACCGCTAACCACAATGTTCCAATTGCAAATTTGATCAAAGGACCATTTGGCCAAACAATCCACAACTCCATTCCATTCTCTAGGGATATGATTGAAAGTCATAGATTCCAAGTAAACAAACAAATGAAGGATCTATTTAATAACCAAATCTAAATGCCAACAAACACATCTAATCTTTGTCTATTCAAGAAAGTCACCACCACCTAAGAATCAAATTTATAAATGATCTTTCTCCACCCAAGATCACAACTACGCTCCAAATCATAAAGAATGGCAAGAGCCCCCATCAAATTACATGACTCACTCTGGACCAAAACCAAAGGCTAGGAGATATTTTTGCAAAAAAAACCCACTTAACTCTATCATAGGCTTTGGTCATATCCAATTTCATGAACATATATTTTTCCTTGGAAGTCGCCATAGGGTGAATAACTTAAGAAGCAACCACAACTCCATCTAGAATCTATTTACCAGCCACAAAAACCCCTTGTTCCTTGGAGATCAAAGAAGGGAGACAAATTTTGAGCCTCTCTACAATCAATTTAGTAATGATTTTGTACACCATATTACAAAGGGCAATAGGCCTAAAGAAATCCAAATGGTCAACACCATCTTTTTAGGAATGAGAATAAGAAAAGTAGAGTTCAAAGCCCAAAGCATTTGTTTACTACAAAGAGATTCTCGAACAACCTCAAACAAATCCAAATTAATAAAATGCTAGAATTCCTGAAAAAATTCTATTGGAAATCCATCCAAACCTAGAGCTTTATCCCTATTCATCCCAAAAACAACTTCTTTCAATTCAAACAAAGAGATTGGGCGAATGAGAGAATCATTCATCTCATTAGTGACTAGGGAGGGAATACAAGCAAGTATCAAATTTTCCTCAGCCACCGCAGGAGGAGAATCTTCAAAAAAGAGAGCATAATAAAATTACCTAGCATCCTGAGACAAGGAATGCAAAGAGGATAGCTGAAGACCTTCAGAATTAACCAACGAAGAAGCATAACTCCTATTTTGATGAGCCTACACAAATTGATGGAAGAAGCTAGTATTCTTGTCCCCTTCCTGAAACCAATCAATTCGAGTCTTTTGCTTCCAAAAAATCTCCTCACAAAGTTCCCATTCGTCCACCTCTCTCAAAACCTGAGACTCAGCTCATATTGAAGCATCTAGAAAACCATAATCTTGGATTTGGAAAGTAATCACATCAAGGTGCTCCCAAGATTTCCTCTTCATAGCCTAAAGGTTACCAAAACATTGCCTATTCCATTTCTTAAGGTGATATTTGACATACTGTAATTTTTTAACAAACGAATACATAGCAGTACCATAAGCAGGGCCACCATCAATCTACCATTGAGCCTCATAAGTTGAAACTTAAAAGGAGGATTCTTAGGAATTGGTAAGAGAATTTGCAGCAAATTTAATTGGCAATGATAAGAACCCCTCCAGTCAAGAAAATTTCCAGCCCCCAAAAAAACAAGAAACAAGAAACTTGTCCAACCATTTAGAAATAGCTTCCTCCCCACTCCACCTATTATTTCAAGTAAATACCCCATTAAAAGGTCTGATATCAATTAAAGTAATGGAATTCACATTTGCACGAAAGAGATCAGAAGAAAGACCCAACCGATTCAATCCTCCCCACTTCTCTTCCAAACTCAAAACTGAATTGAAATCACCAGCTAAAACCTAGGGAAGATAATGAACATAAGATCTTACATGCCTTAAATGAGACCAAAGCGGGGTCTTTCCCCTAATATCAATTGGAGCATAAACATTAGTAACCATAATAAGCTCCCCGGATTCCAAGCTAGAGGCAACCAAAGAGAGAGAATATTGACACAAAATCCACCAAAGTGGAACAATCTATCTAGGATCCCAAAAAAGGGCTAAACCTCCAGAACACCCATGGGAACCAATGCACTGATATTGACCATAATGCCAAATACTAGAGGCACACTGAAGCATAGAATCAAGTGAAATTTGAGTTTCCTAGATGCAAAAGATATTCAAAGAGTGGACAACAACCAACTTACAAATAGCGTTTTGTGTAGGGATGTTATTCAACCCTCGTACATTCCAAGAAAGAACAATCATGGAAGAGGTTGGAAAAAGTGAGCATCAATGGGTTTGACAGACCCAGGTTCCACTACAAAATCTCCAACAACTTTAATTTTCTCCTAATCCTTCTTACGACCACTTTTAGAAGAGTTCTCAAAGGAACCCTTCTTAAGGGGACGTTTTTGCAAACCCAAAGTTTGAGAAGACCCTTTGCCTCTACCAAATGATAACACCTCTTTATCCAAGTTTTCCAAAACCATATCATCCTACATAAGATCTCTAGCCTCACCTGAATCACACAAAACTTGACCATCTAGAGACCCTTGAGGGTTACATGGGCCATGTGAAGGTAGAAGGTCCTAACCAGTCCCTTGCACCTACACAGAATTAGTACCCATTATGGTAGCCCCTGAGAAAACATCAACTAAGTTCCCTTCCTCCAAAGCCAAGGTATCCAACACCTCAAACTAGTTGAAGCCCTCATAAGTTTGTTTGTCCCTAAAGGACCTTTTCTATCCCCATCCCTTTGCCCAAGGCTTCACAGGAAAAAAACCATCCTCAACTGAGCCACCCTCCACCACAGTGGACTTTCCTTTATCCCTGTTATCCAAATTTGTTGTCGGTGCAAAAGAATAATTATTTGGACCTGAAGCTTTACTAACCCTAGGACATTTCCTTTGGAGATGACCATATTCATGGCAAACTTGCCAACAAAAAGGAATAGACTCATAATCTAACTACTAAACCCAAGATAAAGAACCAAGACAAATTTCCAAAGAATCTGGCAAGGGATTATGTAGTACCCCTGCCCTAATCAATTTCTAATCTTGGTTAGTTTATCTTAATACAAGGATTATAGTCAGATGTTTGATTTAATGCCTAGCTGTTGATGTGGTTTTCACACTAGTTGTATGCAAGTTGTTTAGTGTTCCTATTTCGTGGTATTAATATCGGGCTAACGCTTTCATTAAGTTTATATATGTATGCATGTATGACTCTTGGTTGCAGGAGATTTCAGGTACAACGCCACATGAGTGCGAGGTTCGTCTTCACCTGGATTTGCAGGTTTGAGTGTACCTCTTTAATGCTTAGAGTTGGATTAGGTGGTCATAAGACCCTAGTTGACCTTAGTCGTGCTCAAGTGAGCATCGTCAGTCGCCGTCGGTAATCCCTTTTTGTTCGGGTTTGCGAGTCGTCTGCTTGGTTGACCTTCTCGATTTGCGTGCTTGGTGTGTATGGTTAAATTGATTAATTAGTCCTTAGTATTTAATTTGATTAAATATCTGTTTGTGCATTAAAGATTGATGGACTAAATTAATTGGGATTTCGTTATGCGATTTTCGTTGATATTGGATTGCTCATCTTAAATTGGGAGTAAGTTCAATTAATGGCTGATTTTGAAAATTAAATGCATTTTGTATATGCTGTTGAAAAAGAAAGATTTAATTTTGATTGAAATAGAATTAATTTAATCTTTTGGCATGTTTGAATTAGAAAGGTTAAATTGAATTAAATGAGAAAATCGATTTTGAATTGAAAAGCAATTCAATTTACTAGGATAGTTAGAAAAGAATTAATTTTGAGAATTATTTTTAAATAAAAATTTTAATTCCAAAAATGGAATTTTGGTCAACTCTTTCTTATAACCTAAAATTTTGGGAAATTTTGAGGATGGATGTTTTTGGAAAAAAAAAAAAAAATGTTTGTTGGAAAATGTTTTTGGGATGAAATTTGGGGGTTTTGGGAGGAAGGAGTTATGCTGGATTTGGCAGGTGGGCTCTCCTTCAGCTCTTCCAGGAATGCGAATGAAGGTAGGAATTACCTTAACTGTTCTTCTTTGTTGCCATGGAAATAGTCTGTTGTTGAATGAAAATGCTTGTTGCTAAAAATCCAATCTTCTTAAATTGATTTTAGATTTAATTTTGGACTTATGGGTTTAGATCTATGCTTATTTGCTTATGATCTTCAAGAAAACAATTTGGTTGCATCATTGTGGTGAAAATAGTTCCTTTTTGGCCCATTATGAGTTTGGCTGGAAATTTATTTGAGGTTTTGTTATCCCTCATTTCTTTGTTTGGGTGGTTGGAAATCCCATTTGTGGTTGGAGAGAATGAATACCATCAAAGGAATTATGATACCCAACATACCTCATTGTGACCTGATCTTAATATAAATCGAAATTTATAAAAAGAAAACAAATTTGGTTTGGTTGTTTAAAAAAAATAAAAATCGAACCTGTGCGTATAAAAAAAAAAATGATAGTTTATAACTTGGTTGGGGTTTGGAGGGCGGGGAGTGGAGCTCCACCCGCCTCCTCCTCCCCTCCCCTTCGCTTTGTTCTGCTCGCAGTGGCCGCGGGCTCACTGTGGTGGCCGCAGGGGCCGCGGTGGCCGCAGGGCACTGCGGAACCTGCGGGCACCACAGTGGCGCCGCCCGCGCAGGTCTCTCCTATGGCTAGGGTTTGGGCGCCCAACCATCTGCGTTGGGAGGTGGGCCCAACCTTCGCCGCCCCTTATTAAATGTTTTTTTTGTTTTAAAAAAAAAATGTTTTTTTAATGTATTTTTTTTTTAGTATTAAAAAAAAAATATTTATATAATGTTGTAATATTATTTCATGTTAAGTTTTAATTAGATTTTTAATTATGATTAATGTGGCATAATCATAGTTAATGATAATTTGATATTAATTAATTGTATAATGGAATTTATATGTTAATTAATAGTCAATTTCATTTTATGATTAGTGCACATTTTCTAATTAGATCCCAGAATTGCTAATTTCGCCATCGAATATTGATTGGTTATATTTTGGACTAATCTTGGATTAATAAATTTATATCTTACCTCCTAGCTTATTAGAGTATTTGGCTAATTGAGGAAGTATTGTTTAAAAATAAAATAGAATATTATGTTATTGGAAAATTGTTGAAATATGATATAATTACTAATTGATGATGTTAAATATTATTCAAGAACATATCATTTGAGTAATTAAGAAGTAAGTGAAATATTTTATCGTTGGATATTTGAATTTAAACGATGTGCTTTTGGGAATTTAATTTAGTATCATTTGGGAAATTGTTTAGTTATTGATATTCTCATTTAGTAAAATGAATGGTTAATTTATATTTTTCCTTTGTTTGAGAAATAGACAATGGTACTATTGCTAATTGTGGTATTGTACTCACCTGGTAACGGTGATTTCCCGTCAATGCATTTTGAAAACTTAGATCAATTAGAGAATTGGATCAACTTTTATGCTTAAATCAATATGAGAAAATATTGTCTTTTCCGATTATTGCCTTTGCGAGTTTAATTTCTGTATTCGCTTTTGATTATGAAATGGCAAGTCGTGCTTTGTTTGATAGGTCCCTATTGTATGGATTGACTTGGGGTACCTATATCAGTCCTTGGTTCCGAGTTGACTATTGTATTGTGGTGGTGTCATAGTTGGTCATATCCTTTGTGTAGGTGTCGAATGATGATTCGTGTTTGACCAAATGAGGGATGTTTCCTCCTTCTTGAACTCCGTTCGTCTGACCATGTGTATTCCCTGGTTTGATTTCATCTGAGTATAGTCTAGTGTCGTATGGGAAAGTGGCTTTCGATTGGGGGCCGCGCCCAAACTGGCTGCTGGGTAACCCGTTGAAAGTGAGTCTAATAAGTGATAACCTATCAGTAGATTAGAATGTAATCTCTAAGTAAGATAATTGTGCCTCACACATGGGACGAGTGCTAACACAGACTCGACATGTTGTGAGAAGGCCTGAAATGGCAAACCATCATCCTTGTCTTCACGAGAGGATGTGTGGGTCCACATGAGGCTTGGATGGGTCGGAGGCTCGGATTAGGTTGCCAGGGTAACCTAGTGTATGGGGCCAGGACCTATGAAGACCTACCATGGTAACCGTACCAGGTTGTGTGATGACACTTGTCCCTTCGTTCGCTAGTGTGTTGTCATTTTGTCCTGTTAGGAGTACCTTTGTGGGTCGTCCTTTTGTCTCTGCCCTTGTGAGTATCGATTTCATGTTAGACCTTGGGTGGTGATGACTCAGTTTTGTGGATGCTCTCCTGGACCTTTGTTTTAGCTTTGATTGTGTTTAGCTGGATCCTTTCCTTTTCAAGGATCGTTTATGTATTAACTGACCGATGCGGTCGCTTGTATATTGTTTATGTTTCACCTTGATGGCCGGATTGTAATGGTGTAACCTCTTGTATTCTTAACTTTATTAATTATCAGAGGGGTCTTGCAGTTGAGTAGACCCGGAGATGTAGCCCTTCAGGGGTGAACTCCGAGATCATTATGGTGTTATGTGGTGTTATTCTCTTATGTTTCCCTTATTCAACTTTATCATGTATGAATAGCTTATGTTAGAACGTATAAGTGGATAAGATGGAATTAACTTTAAATGCTTTTATGCAGTCCTTTCTTGAATGCCATTTTGATCGAATGCATAAGTGGTTTAGATGAGATTTATCGTAGATGCATGTATGCAATTGTCTTTTAAAATGCAATAAATTGGAATATGAAAGAATGTAACTTAGAGTAATGGAATATATTCAGTTGTTGTTAAGGAAATTAAGTATGCTTGAAAAGATCTCATATGTTTATGATGAAATTCTAGTGTGCTAGAATATTAGATGTATGGCTTGTATTTTAATGAAAAGCTTGAATGAAGATTATGAATAGATCTTAATGGATGAATCTTTGCTTGTGATTTATATTTCCATCTTCTGAAAGAAATTATCCTGATTAAGAATTATCTCGTTATTAAGATAATCAGCTTATTGGATTAATTGTGTGAGTTAAGTGAATTGTGAAATTTAAGTAGTCTCGTTGGGAAACTCTTTAGGTGTTAGTTGATGTCTTCCGCTATGTAATTCTGAATCTTTGATATCTTGTTGAATCTTAATGTGGTGTAACTTTAAAAAAAATAAAAATAAAAAATTATTGCACTCTATTCTTGTGTTTTGGCTTATCCCTTCGGGGTTTCCTGGCGGGGCATTACAGATTATTTAAATCAATATTAGCACAAATTTTAGCAAAAGAAATTACCTTTCTATCTAGGGTTTGTTGAGCAACTGTAGTCATTTTTCCAAGCAAAGTAGCAATCCATTGCAAAAATGTCCTCTCTCCAAAATTCCAAACGAAGGTGAGGCAGATGCACCCAAATAGGAACCCTCAAGGCTAACTCTTCAACCAAATTGAAACCCACATGCCAAGGTTTAAAAAAAAGACCCATATGGTTATAAAAGTAGGGCCCTCCCTCAAAAACACAATTCCTATCAGCTATGTTGGAAAACACAACCATAAAGTAACTATTCGTAAATAACATTATCTATATCTCACCCTCAACCTGTCATGAACAATGGATCCAAGAATCCAACACCGATAGAGAAATTTGTATCCCAAGAAATTTGTAAATGAGAGCATGACGACTCCAATATGATAGATACATCTTCCATAACTGACTCTGAAGAAAGAACCAAAATTGAAAAATCTTGACTTTAAGAAAAGCAACCATTGACCTTCTTCAATTTGGGGACCTTACCCACATAAAATGAATATGGAGGCATTGCATGCACACCCGACAAGGATTCATCATGATCCAAAGCACCAACTACCACAAAGGTAGAAGAAACCCTTTGTTCCTCCATACCTGACACAACAACCATCGATCCCCATAGCACAAACAAACCCCAACAAAAACTAACCCACTAGAAAAGAAGACCCTCCAACATAGACCCTTAGCACAACACACACCCGCTCCACACACGAAAAAAATCCACCTTTTACACGTCAAAACTAGAATTGTGCAGGGAAAGACACACAGAGCAACACGAACGCAGCTAGGGCACAAGCTCTAGCCTGCGCACATAGGCCCCTCTCATGCCCATTACTTAGTAAAGGAAATATTGATGTGCTTATAAAGTTCAACAATACTTCATACAAACATAGTTTTTACACACACATTCAGTGAGTGTTAAAAATTAAACATTTAAGTTTAAACACAATTTACTTAATTTTATTTCAAATGGACACTTTTCACACATACAAATTTAGTGCTATAGATCAAATATGTCAAACGAACACATAAAGTGAATGTAAAAAATTATACACTCTTCACAGGAATAAAAAATGTCAAACAAAATAATTTTATTCTTTTAAATGTTTTAATTTCATATCATTGAGTTAATGGAAAGCAGGTGTTTCTTTCCTCCATTTTCTTTCTATTTCTTTATCGTTGTTGTGTGTTTGGGTTTGTAAGTGTAGAATTGTATATTTATAAATAAATAAGATAAGTATATAATGAAATATAGCATAAATGTGGGACATGAGAACATGTTGGGTAATTTGTACAGAGATAAAATAAAGTCTACAATACAAATTATACACATTCAAGGTGTGGGGGCAAGGAAGCGACATGCAAGCCATTAAAGGAAGTATATGAGAGAGAAGTCCATGCATGCAATACATTGAAGGCTTGTGGTCATGTGCAACAACTTTATAAAAAGTGTAAAATACATAGACCTTAAAAATAATCCAGAAATACACTTTAAAAAACATAGACATTTAACACCAAGACATTTGATTCCATATTGAGATAATGGAAAGCAAGTGTTTCTTTCCTCCATTTTCCCTTTATTTCTCTGTCGTTGTTTTGTATTTGGGTATGTAAGTGTAGAATTATATATTATAAACAAATAGGATAAGTATATAATGAAATATAGCATAAACGTGGGACATGAGAGCACGTTGGTTAATATGTACAAGGAGAAAAAAAAGTCTACAATACAAATTACATACACATTCAAGGTGTGGGGGGGCAACCAAGCCACATGCAATTCATTTAAATGAAGAAAGGAAGTATATGGGAGACAAGTCCCTTCATGTAATACATTGAAGGTTTGTGACCATGTGCAACAACTTTATAAGATGTGTAAAATACATAGACCTTAAAAATAATCCAAAAATACACTTAAAAAACATAAGCATTTAAGACCAAGACACCATAGCATAATTTTTGTTTTAAATATGTGATTATTTTTATTTAAAGAACATGCTTCATGCAAATAAAAGTTTTGTTAACACACACATCATGTTGTTCACACTAAAAAGTTAATTCTAAAGTAAAAAAAATCACTAAATTAAGTTAAATCACCACACATGTTCAGTAAACGCCGAAAAGTTCAAGAAAGTCAAAGCTCAAACAAATATATGAAAGAAACATCGATACAATTATAAAGTACAATTTAACATCAAGACACCATAACAACAATTTTTGTTTCAAAAATTTGATTTATATTTTTTTAAGAATACTCCATGCAAACAAAAGTGAATACACCAAGACACAAAATAAATTCTATAGACTTTTAAAACCAAGACGCTATGACATAATTTTTGTTTTAAATATGCGATTATTTTTATTTAAAGAACATACTTCATGCAAATAAAAGTTTTGTTAAAACACACACATCATGTTGTTCACACTAAAAATTTATTTTTAAAGTAAAAAAAAATACTAAGTTTGAAACACAAATAACACAAATTTAGTTAAATCGCCACACATATGTAAACATTGAAAAGTTCAAGAAATTCAAAGCTCAAACAAATATGCAAAGGGAACATTGACACAATTAGAAAGTACACTTCAACACCTACACACCATAGCACATTTTTTGATTTTAAAAATGTGATTTTTTTTTTTTTAAAGAGCATACTTCATGCAAACACAAAAGTGAGTACCAAAGTTTGTTAAAAGTAAAAAATAAATAAAATCAAAGCACAAACAACACAAATTTAGTTAAATCACTACACATAATGTAGACACTAAAAAGTTCAAGAAAGTCAAAGCTCAAACAAATATACAAAGGGAACATTGATACAATTAGAAAGTTCAATTTAACACCAAGACACCATAACACATTTTTTGTTCCAAAAATGTAATTTATATTTTTATTTGAAGAACATACTTCATGCAAAAAAAAAAAAAAGTGAATACCAAATTTTGTTATATCAAGCATCATTCACACTAAAAAGTTACTTCTAAAGTAAAAAAATACTAAATTTGAAGCACAAATAACACAAATTTAGGAACCTCCTAACAAAAAAGAGTTAACTGAGGATTGCATAAGGAAGTTTTTTTGGAAGTTTTTCCCGCCTCTGCGATGTCTTCTCTAGCTGCTGCTTCGGATCCCACCTTTGATGTGCGTGTTGCACGCATGGCTTCTCTTGTTGCTACGAGCTTGGGCGCGGCCTCTACGGGGAGTGGTGGGGGTTATGCTCGCCCTTCTTCCTCGTTTGTAGCCGCTGTGTTTGATTTGACGATACCTGTTGCAATCGCTGATCATGGTCGTCCATTGCATGTTGCGGTTGTCTATGGGGGTGTTGCGGTGGATGGTTTGCGGGGTTCTTTGGGGGGCCATGGTGGAGGGGGAGATACAACAGTTTGTTTCTTTGGTTCCACCTATGCTTCTCATGGTCATAGTTTGCAAAGACGACCTGGGGAGAGAGAGCTTGTCCCGGTTTCTTGTGCCATTTCAATTAAGTTGTCTGAGGAGACAGAGAATGAGATAGATCTTAATGATTCTATCCTCTCTTCTCACAAAGTGATCTGTAGGTTCAAGGGTTTTTGGCCCAGTCATCCTAACCTCCATGCCTGGATTTCTGAAAATTTGGGGTCGCTCATTTATGATAAGATACATATTTACCCTATGGCTAAAGGGTTTTTTATAGCTAATTTTAAGAAGGCCAAAGAACGCTTTGGATGACTCTTTGTTTCCACAAGGGCAAAGTTAAAGGTAAATCCCGATGGGCTAGTTTTTGGCTGGTTGTTGGTTGTTCTTGTTATAGCTCTTGTTCTAGGTTCTGGCTCTGGTAGCCTCTTGTCTTTTGGTTGTTGTTAACTCAATGTTTCAATTTTATGACAACATCTCTTCCGAGTTTTACTTTGATAATCTCCTTTGTAAAGGGTTTCGGGGCCCCTTCAAAACCTGTTTTTACCTTAATCCAAAACACAAATTTAGAAATCAC
The DNA here is from genome assembly GCF_030272615.1 of Cryptomeria japonica. Lineage (NCBI taxonomy): Eukaryota > Viridiplantae > Streptophyta > Pinopsida > Cupressales > Cupressaceae > Cryptomeria > Cryptomeria japonica. Next base: position 510,324,345 of record NC_081415.1, on the reverse strand, counting down.
CACACATGATGTAAACTTTGAAAATTTAGTATGCCAAAGCTCAACATATATGCAAAGGGAACATTAACACAATTAGAAAGTTCAATTTAACACTAAGACAACATAACACAATTATTGTTTTAAAAACGTGATTTAAATTTTTATCAAAGTTTGTCAATTCTAAGATAACACACATCATTCACACTAAAAAGTTAATTGTAAAGTAAAAAATACTAAATTTGAAGCACAAATAACACAAATTTAGTTAAATCACCACACATGATGTATGCGTTGAAAAGTGTGCATCAAAGCTCAAACACATGCAAAGGGAACATCGACACAACTAGAAAGTTCAAACATGTTGAATCTGGAGGACACTTGAAAAAAAAGTTTGAACATACCGACATTCAAACATAAAAAGACACAAATAACAAGTGGATCAAACTATGAATGCCAAAGTTAGTTCAAGCACACAATGTAGACACATTTTAAACACATATTCACACTAAAGGTAAAAGATGACAATTTAAACAAACACATTAAGTGAATGTCTTACACAATCTTCATGTAGAGTGACTAAAATATTCAAACAAAACATACACACCCACTTAATGAGAGTACCATATCAATACATGAAGTGAATGTCAAGTTTTACACAATCTTTATATAGAGACTATAAAAATTCAAACATAAAATACACACCTACATCTTGAGAGTATCATATCTAAGTAAAAGATAACCTTTAAACGAAATTTATATGAAGTGAAGAATGCTAAAAGTAATTTTTAAAAAACCATTAAAGGTTTACATGCCAAAGAAGGTAAACAATGTCAATGTTTAAACAAACACATAAAGTGAATGTCAAGTCTTACACACCCTTCATGTAGAGTGACTCTAAAAATTCAAAAATTCAAACATAATAACATGCACACCCACATAATGAGAGTAATCATTAAAGCTCAAACATAACACGACACAAATAATATGTGGATCAAATCCTATGAATGCCAAAGTTAGTTCAAACACACAGTTTACACTCATAGTAATTAATATTAGTACACACTCACATAGTAATTAATATTTAAGTAAATGATAACATTTAAATAAACTTCATACGAAGTTAAGAATGCTAAAAGTAGTTTTTAAAAAATCATTAAAGTTTGAACATGCCAAAAGTTCATACATAAAAAGACACAAATAATAAGTGGATCAATTATTCAAACACATAGTAATATTAAACACACTTCAAACACATATACATACTAAAGGTGAAAGTTGTCAAAGTTCAAACAAGCACATAAAGTGATTGTCAAGTCTTACACACTATTCATGTAGAGTAACTATAAAAATTCAAACATCACATACACACCCCAATATTGAGAGCATCCTATCTAAGTAAATGATAACCTTTAAATGAACATCATACAAAGTGAAGAATGTTAAAAGTTGTTTTGAAAACCATTATAGTCTGAACATGCCAAAGTAACATAATAAGAGAAACATATCTAAGTAAATGATAACCTTTAAACAAACTTCATATGAAGTTAAGGATGCTAAAAGTAGTTTTAAAAAATCATTAAATTTTGAACATGCCAAAGTTCAAACACAAAAAGACACAAAGATGCCAATGTTTAAAAATTCAAACATAACATACACATCCACAAATTGAGAGTATCATATCTAAGTAAACGAACCTTTAAACTAACATCATACAAAGTGGATCAAATCCTACGAAGTGAAGAAAGTTAAAAGTAGTTTTAAAAAATCATTAAAATTTGAACATGCCAAATTTCAAACTTAAAACACATAAACTGAAGGTCATGTCTTACACACTCTTCTTGTAGACTAAGTAAATGATAACCTTTAAATGAACTTCATACGAAGAGAAGAATGCTAAAAGCAGTTTTAGAAAACCTTTAAAGTTTGAACATGCCAAAGTTCAAAGATAAAAGACACAAATAATAAGTGGATCAAATCCTATGAATGCCAGAGTTAGTTCAAACACACAATTTACATATATAATAATATTAAACACACTTTAAATACATGTGCACTGAGTATCGTATCTAAGTAAATGATAACCTTTTAAATGAACTTCATATAAAGTGAAGAATGCTAAAAGTAGTTTTAAGAAACCATTAAAGTTTGAACATGACAAAGTTCAAAGATAAAAAGACACAAATAAAAGTGGATCGAATCCTACAAATGCCAAAGTTTAAACAAAGTTTTACATAAATACAGTGAAATTAAAATCTTACAAACTCTTCATGTAGAATGAATGTGAAATAAAAGTGGATCAAATCCTACGAATTCCAAAGTTTAAACAAAGTTTTACATAAACACAGTGAAATTAAAATCTTACAAACTATTCATGTAGAATGAATGTGAAAGTTCAAGTGTAACACACGTAAAGCTCATTTAGATGCCAACATTTAAATAAACACCTAAATTGAATGCAAACATATTTGAAACATACCATACACATTTTAAAATCAAACGTGCACGTACATAAAGTGAATAATAAAAAGTTAATTCAAACACACAATTTGCATACATAAAAAAGTGAATGTCAAAAGCACACGTGTTAGCATCTAAATTATAGCACACACACCTAAAGTACAATATTCAAACACTTTTGACAAAAGGTTAGTGCATATAAAGTAGAAAACAATAGAGTTCAAACATACATCAAAAAATAATAAGTGCATAGAAAAGTAGATGCCAAAGTTTATACACGCTTAACATTAAATTGGTTGACCTATACACCTAAAACACATGAAGTAAATACTAAAGTTGAAACACAACAAACGCATGATTGACACACATAAATCATAACAATATTGAAACACTCACTTCACATAGATACAAATATTAATGCTCAAAATAATTAATGAATGTATCATATATAATTTATAAGTGATAAAATTAAAATTAGAAATGTAGTTCAATGTAGCATGGTGTCATTTTTCTATCATCTTCTGATCCAGCGACAACCCCGTATGCATCTAAATAACCAAATAAGTTTTAATCTACAACTAAAAAATGATGGAATCCATGATGCTCTGTTCTAAATAACCAAATAAGTTTATATCTTCAACTATAATAATTGAATCCATGACGACACGATGTTTGCTACTTTTAGTTATAAGAGGTGGTTTGATTTCTAATCTTTAAGATGACACGATGTTTGCTCTTGTAGCTTTTTTAGATCTTGTGTCTCCAGATATCTTGGCTGCGACTGTTAATGTGTTTTCAGGTATTCACTTTTTTCTTGACTCGTTGAAGGCGGTAATGTCTCTTCCAAGTGCAGTTGTGCCTCTACAGGTGGTAGTTCTAGAGGGTCAGAATGAGGGGACTTTCCAGCCTTTGTCTCCTCCTGAGGAAGGTTCCAGTATTTGGTTTTTGCACTCCTCATGTTTCAGGTTCACCTTCTGATAGTTTTTGTATTGACTTCAAATATTCTGGGGGGCTGGGATTTTTTCATGTAACTGGCTCTATTGGCCCTTCTGGTTTTCTGGGGATGTTTTGGGGCTGGTTTGGGTTATTCTCTTTACGTCTTCGATTGTAACCGTCTGTACTATTTTCCCTTTGGGACTTTATGAGCAAGACTAGAGGTTTGCTTTGCCTGGTTCTTTCCTATCGATGCTCTTTGAACCAGGTTGTATATATAAATTTTTTTATAAATATTAATAAAATGGGTGGTTTTCCACTTTTATTGAAAAAAATAATACTAATTGAATCCATGATGCTCTGTTCTAAATAACCAAATAAGTTTAAATCTTCACATACTTTGTTGGTATTCTTTTTGTTGCTTACAAATGTCTTATTCTTCACTCAAACTCTTTGAAACTGATATATTGCAAGCACAACATCCACTTTTGTAGCATCAAACATCCAAAAAATGTAGTTGATTGGCACTACAAAAGACTATGTGGGTAGAAAAACTCAACAACAACATGATATTAATATGAGCATATCATGATATTCATGATAAACTCAGCAACATGATATTAAGCTTCAGAATTATGCCCCCCAAATTTGTAAGAATTATGCCAAGAATTAGAGCTACAATTTTCTTATATTTACGTCTACAATTTGCCCCCCAAATTTGTAAGAATTATGCCAATAATTATGCCAGCCCCTTGTAACTCAAATCAATGCCTCTAAATTTGCAAGATTATAGGAGAAAAGAATCACATATTATACGGAGACATAATATTAATGTGAGCTTCTCATGATATTCATGATAAACTCAGCAACATGATATTAAGCTTGCGACATATTTATCTGCACTATGCTAATCGTGTTGAATCTTCTCTTCCAACAAAAAAGACACAAACCCACAACTCCTTGCTACCCACACAATTATAAAGGTTTTGAACATAAATTTATTATTTTAAATCCGTAGAGAAAATTTGAGCTTAATCTATTCACTTAATTTATATGAAGGCTAAATAGTTTTAGATGAATTCTTCTAAAACTATTTCTCATGACTCGCATCCAGTAAATTGAAATTGATTTGAAAATAGTGGAGAGGAATCCTACTAAAATGAGATTGACTGGAAAACAAGGGATACGAATCTTAATAAAACATCACATCCATGTGGAGCAGATTAAAATGGTACCATCTAAATCCTATGCAGCTGTGTGCAGCAAAGAAATCCATTATAAGAGAATAAACATGCAGTCATTGGTTTTAAAATCTTGTATTGTAAATATTTTATTTTATGGAATCGACTAACATTAACAACTAACAATACACTTACTAATTGCACACTTAAGCATATCAAAAATTAGCTTAAAAGTCTTAGAAAAATAAGTATGACGATAATAAATCTTAGCTAAATATAACATAAGATTTTAAAAACTAGAACCAACCAACCAATGTCTACTTGAGCAAATTGCTCGTCTTCAGTGAGGAACTGAAAAAGTTCCTTATAGTTTCCTCCCTTTTCAGCATCATTTCCCAATACTTCCTTTTGCATCAAGCATAGGGAGGTGGTTGATTTGTGCATCACATGTAGGCTGAACCTAGAAATACTAATCATCTTCTGATTCATCTCTAGTGCTTTCTTCTTTAGGGAATCCAAATCTATTGTGGTAGTCTTGCAATCAACACATGTTCCCACACTCCCCCCTTTGTGAGTGTGATCTTCCTTTGGCATGGCCTCTCAGGTCAGGTCCATAAGCTCAATTTTACCACTTCCATAGTGTGTTGAATTGTTACTAGTAGACTTAGCTGAACTCGTGTCCTTCTCCGCGTCATCCACAACATTGCCCTCATCCTCAACAACATCACCATCATCAATAATGTCCTTTTCCTTCAATTCCTCACCATAATCCACTAGTTTCTTTTCTTTCATTTTTCAATCATATGCCTAGCTAGCCTGTTAGAGCATCTATGATTGGAACTCCCACTTTTGCTATCATCTTCACACGCTCCACCTCTCCATCACTGATAACCTTCTAGATCTGGCTATCTTGGGTTTTTTGGCCAATGGGGAAGTTTTCTTAAGTTTCCTTTTTTATGTCCATAGTGGAGGTGGTAGGAGACTCCTTCAAGATACAAAGGCCTTCAACAACCAAGTCATGGGTTGGGGTAGCAAGGGAATGAGCGAGATTGTAATGCCCGCCAGGAACCCCAAAGGAAAACCAACAACTAAGGGTGAAATAATTTTTTTTTAAAAAGTATAAATCACATTAAGTGCATTAATTACTACATTTCACAATAATAACACAAGCGGAAGACTAACACCAGAATTCTTGAAGGGTTACCAACGAAGAATTAAACTAAAAGTTAAATTCCACAATTACGATTAATCCAATTATCCATCATTACTCAATGAACATAATAAACCATATACAATAACAAATTACACCATTTAAAGATTGAAAGAGTAACAATATAATTTTCTCTTAAATTAAGCATTTACACAAATCATATAGAAAGCTGATAAATATCATCCAAAACTTAGGATTACATTAACCATAAAATACATGGCTTCCAATAATACATTCAAAGTTAACAACTCTATCAAATACAAGGTTAAACAAATTCATTGATACAATTGACCACATAGGTCTCCAAAGAATAATATTCTCCAACATGAGATAGAGCATGAGTCATGAACCACAAGAACACCTGCGAAGCCAATCCTCGCATGAAGGTACGAACAAGAATATTTGATGGGAAGTGGCACTACCACCCGACCATGTAATCCCAAAATGGAATCACCCCACCGTGCTAGAAGATAGTAGAGGACCCTCAAGCAAGCATAAATAAGACAAGGATGACAGTACAATACGACTTCACAATACTCCATGTGACTCGACCTCACAATACACTAGTGACCCTAGAGAGAGAGTGGTGTCGCATAGCTTATGATGGTTACCCTAGGTAGGCCTCCATAGGTCCCGTCTCCCATCCTGGGTTATCTTGGTAACCTTTCCCGAACCCCCAGTTATATCTAAGTCTCATGCGGACCCTACCAACCCTTCGTGAAGACAAGATGGTTGGTTTGCCATTCCAGGCCTTCCCACTACATCTTGAGCCTATACGAGCACTCAACCATGCGTGGGGTACAATATCTTAATTAATATTAAAACTACCCACCCATAATCAATTATTAGGTTATCACTTATTAACTGACTTTCGAGGGGTTATCCTACCAACCACAACGGGTGCGGCCCCCACTTGAAAGCCACTCTCTCATAGGACACTAAACGAACATGGTCACTCTATGAGGACCCTATGGTGAAACAGACAACCATAACCCCACTATCCAAATACAAGTGGCCAAAAACAAAGGCATACTAACCCCTGGTTAACCATAAGGAATAAGCACTACATGGTTAAGACAATAAGGTCATACTACATTACTTGGTCAAGAGATACAAAATATGCCATAACAGGACGACTGACAAGAATGAGGGATAACCGTAATGCCTCACTAGGATCCCCAAAGGAAAACCCACAACAAGGGTGAAACAATTTTTTTTTTTTAAAGTATAAACATAATAAGTGCATAACAGACGACATGCATGATAACACAAGCATAAGACTTACACCAGAATTCCTTAAGGGTTACCAATGAAGAATTAAAACCAAAAGATAAATTCCACAATTAAGGTTAATCCAATAATCCATCATTAAATCAATGTTCACAAGAAGCCATATGCAATATCAAATTTCACCATTGAAAGATTGAAAGGATACAATATAATTTCTCTTCAATAAGCATGCACACATAACATAAAGCAAACTGATAAATAACATCCCAATCTTAAAAATACATTGCTCTTCCAATACATGGCTTCTCAATATACATATAAAGATACAACTTAACTAATTACAAGGTTACAAAAGATCATGATATAATGACCACATAGGCCTCCAAATAACAATAATCTCCAAAACACGAGATAAGCATGAGCCACGAACCACAAAAAACACCTACAAAGCTAATCCTCGCATGAAAGTACGAACAAGAACATTTGATGGGAAGTGGCACTACCACCCGACCATGTAATTCCCAAAATGGAATCACCCCACCATGCTAGGAGATAGCTGAGGACCCTCAAGCAAGAAAAAACATGACATGGTTGACAAAACAATACGACTCCATGACAACACAAAGAGACTCCACAATAATCCAGGTGACACAACATCACAAATACACAAGTGACTCGGTATCACAAAACACAAGTGAACCTAAAGAGAGAGTGTCATTGCATAGATTAAGATGGATACCATGGTACAACCTCCATAGGTCCTAGCTCACTGTCCTGATAACCTCTCTCGAACCTCCGGTTCCAACTAAGTCTCATGTGGACCCTCTCGGCCTTTCGCAAAGACAAGGTAGTTGGTTTGCCATTCCAGGCCTTCTCACTACATTATGAGCCTCAATACAAGCACTCACCTATGCACAAGGTACAATATCTTTATTAATGTTTGAGAACTACCCACCTAATCAATTAATTAGATTATCACTTATTATCTTACTTTTGAAGGGTCATCTTGCCTATCACTTTGGGCGCAACCCCCATTTGAAAGCCACTCTCTCAAAGGGCACTAAACAAACATGGTCACTCCACGAGGACCCTGTGGCGAAACAGATAGCCATAACACCACTATCCAAAGACAAGTGGTCAAAACAATGACATATTGACTCTTGGTTAACCATAAGGCAAAGACACTACATGGTTAAGACAACAAATTCATCATATATCACTTGGTCAAAGGTACCAAATACGCCACCACAGGATGACTGAACCATAGACCAAAAATAACACAATATAACTCTTGCAAGGAGAACTAATTTCACTAAGTCCACACTCATACAATCTTTGAGAAAATTAGCATCATAAGCACTTGCAACATCATTGATTGAAAATTAAATAAAACACTCCTTTACCGTTCACATCTATTCAATTTCCAAATCAATATTCCATCAAGGATAAAATTCACGTCAAATACTCAACCGAATAAAAACATGAATTCCTAACAAGCATTTAATTCATTTCCAGAATATATATCCAAATTAACCAGTTTGCATTACTAATTCATGCCTTGATTTCCATTGATAAATTTATTAATCCACATATTAAAATTCACTTGAAAATCACTATTTATTTAACATAAAAACCACTTTAAGATATTTCATTTAATAAATAAATAAATTCATTTCTCATAGGAATTTGTACCACTAAGGGTACAAAGTTGCGTGGGGGTCGAGACCAACCCGCAGCAATGCCGTTGTCGAGGCTATAGACACTACCTGTCGGTAGTACTGCTGCCGATCGATAGCAGGTCTACCGACTGGTAGCGCTGCTACCAACCGGTAGCAGTCCTACCAAACGGTAACAACCCTACCGATTGGTAGTACTGCTACCGCATAGCAGTATTGCCGACCGGTAGTACTGATACCTTTGGGCAACAGACACTATCGACTCACGTGGTGGGACTAGCCCGCCACGGGGTAAGGTAAAGTCCAAAATGATTAAAAAAAAAAAAACTTACTTCTTAAGTATTTTAAAAATCACAAGATACTAAATGTTTAAACATAAAAAAAATGATTCATTTCCAGATCATTTCATGGGCACACACACACAGTGCCAAGACCCAAAATTCAAATGGATATTTTCTAGTAAGGTAAATGGTGAACTATAATCACACAAGAACCCCAAATATTGGGCAATAAGATAATAGGGAGCACACAACAACTAAATCCAATTCATTCTATTCCAAATAGAAGAGCAGTCTGAGAAGTTGATTTTCAAGAACACAACATACAACAAATAGAGAAATGAACCATTTCTTTCCTATAAGTAAACATATGATTTGGGATTCACAAAATCAACAGCCACAAACATTCTTTCTTCCATTCTAACCATTCCACAAGAATTTACAAGGAGATTTTCATAATTTCAACACATGGGAAGCAAACTGAAAAATTCAAATTTAAATTTAAAACAAGAAGAGATTATCCAACCTTGAAGCAAACTAGTAAGCAAAATGATGGAAGAATCCCAATCCTTGCAACCCAAATCGAATTCCAGTTCCTCCTTCTAGAATGATTTACCAAATTTCTCTCCAAAAATTCTTGCCCCCTATTCCCGTGAATTTCCAGGGATATATGGAAAAATATATTTCAACCTAAACTTTCTAGGTTGAAAGTTTTTCCATCCAATTAGATTTTTAAAATTTTTAAAGTAAAAACAATTCTTTTCCAACAATTAAAATGAAAAAGTAAAATGGAAAGGTAAAAAAAAAAGCTTGTTATTTTATTTCCTATTTTCCAAAATACTTTCTTTCAACATAAGCATTTATCATTTAAATGGCTAGGCAATTATTTATTTCCTTCCACAATATATATTAATGTACTTTACCAAATGAAATAAGTCATTTAACCATTTAATCTAGCAAATCATTAATTTAATTAGATCAATAATCTCAAAGCATAATAATTAACTAATTACGCCAACATAAGATAGCATCATCCATTCAATTAAATAAACATACAGATGAACGAAAGCACACAAAACAAAGAATGATCAAATGACGACTCACAAATGACCAAACCAAAGCACTATGAATCACTTACCAACTAGACGGGAAAGTCAACAGACTGACAACACTCACATGAGTGTAACTGCAGCTCAAGTTAGGGTCCAACAACTATCTCCTCCACTTCCATCGAACATATAAGGCACGCTTAGACCTGTGAAACCAGGTGGAGTCGATACCCCGTACCTACTCGGTACTTGTACCTGCAATGTCTAGTACCAAAGAACCACACGTGCATATATATATATATATATATATATACACACGCACACCGATGAAGGAGAATCTTGACGTTCCCTGTTTCACCGGAGTGAGTGAAGGAAAATCATCTCCTCGCATCCCATACAAATGCAAATACGCAACACATAAATAACACATCACACATATAAGGTAAGAGTGTTAGTCCATGATAATGATCCATAAAATAACATTAATCATAAGTACTGAGATACTGCATAATATCGTACACCACAAATCCAGATAAAGCATGAAATAACATCGCATAAAATTTGAATCAATATACAATAATATTCCACTGAAGTCAATCAAAAAAATAAAAAAAGAGTCTGATCAAGGAGGGGTATTACAATAACAACCAATTAAACCCCTTGCAAGAAAAACTAAATTCACTAAGTCCCAACACAGTCAATCTTTGAAAAGAACAACATCACATATACTTGCAATTTCATCATTTAAATTAAACAAAACTTCACCATGAAAACTACAAGAAATTCAAGTCATCATTGCACTGATAGGACTAGAAATCTAACTAATTTTAATACTCAATTTACTCCTTTTAACTTGAACCGGCAAAAATCACAATGATTAAATGAACAATCACCCCAAAATAATAGCACATTTAATCTAAAGGTATTGTTTAATTTACAATCTTAACCATTTTATTAGACTATTAATAAATTGATAAAAACTACTATATATAATAATAATTATTAACTATTAATACTTAATCAAAATGCTAAAATTATATTATTATTAAATATTAACCATTACAAAACACAAAGTAGAATATTATTTTATTTTATTTTTTTAATATATATAAAAATAATAAATTAAAAAATTAAAAAAGAAAAGGCAAGAATGGTGGGGCCCACGACCCACCGCTGCTATGTGGTAGCAGCAGCTTTGCCTGCTACCACATATATGTGGTAGCAACGTTGAACTACTACCACATATGTGGTAGCAGCGAAGCCGCTACGCTACTACCACATACATGTGGTAGCATCTCCGTCTGCTGCCACATGTATGAGGTAGCAGTGCGACTGCTGGGTGCGTGGTTGGGTCGAGCCCAGCGCCCCGCCATGCAACCCAAAAAAAAATAATTTAGTTTTTTATTTATATTTATTTTTTAAAATCTAAATACAAAGAAAACATTAAAAAACTACAGGTAAAAATTTCATTTTTCTACAAAATCTTTGTGACAAAACAGAGAGCCCCAAATTAAAATCTGGGCAAAATATAAATTGTAAATAACAGAAATAGAGGAAAGATTTAGATCAATTTCTTCAATTTTTTTTTAAACACTCAGGAAGAATTTTCTTTGGATAACATAAAGAGGGCAAAATTTTACTAGCATAACCCCCAAATATGCACAAATCAAAACTTGTAAAAACTCAGAAAATCAATTCCATCCATACAACGCAAATGGAAGAAATGATCACAAACTAAATTTTATGCATGAAATAGAAAACACACAGCCAAAAAGGAGATTGGAAAAACTTTTAACAAAACAAATTTTTTTTAAAAAATCATTGAATCCCATAACAAACTACTCTATATCCAAACAAACTTCCAACAATATTTCAAAATTTCAAAACAAACACACAGGAAGAAAGAGGAGCATTCTAAAAATTTTACTAAAACAAAGGAAGAGACTATCCAACCTTCAAAGCAATCCAGGAAGTAATTTGTGGAAGAGCTTCAACCTTGCAACCAAATTTTCCAATCCAAATTCCTTCTTCCAAATGGATTTTCCAATTTGCATTAAAAAACAATTCCTCTCATTCCCGCAAACTCACAGGCCATATATCCAAAAATATTTCAACCTAAACGTTTAGGTTGAAAAGTTTTTCCAACCAATCAGAATAAAACTATTTTAAAAAGTAAAGAAATCTGATTTACCTTTTTCCATGGAATGATTCTTTTCAACAAATAAAATCCAAAAGTTAAATAGAAAGGAAAAGGGGAAATGCTTTTATTTATTTTACATTTTCTTTTTCCCAAGAGATTTTATTTCAACATAAGCATTTGAAATTTAAATACTAAAGCATATACTTGTTTCTTTTTCTAATATTTTAATACAACTTTAACACAATATATTAAGCAAATTTAACCATTTAAATTTAGAAACTCATTTATTTAATTAAATCAATAAACTCAAGAGCATATTTAAATAACTAATTATGCCAACACAAATAACATCATTCACTCAATTTTAATAACTATTCAAATAATCGGAAGCATGTAAAACGAGGAATGATCAAACGACAACTCACAAAATGAAAATACTAAAGCACCATGACTCGCATACTGATCAAACGGGAAAGATGACCGACTAACAACACTCACATGAGTGTGACTGCGGGTCAACTTAGGGTCCAACCACTATCTCCTCCACTCCCATTAGACAAATAAGGTATGCTCAAACCTGTGAAACCAGGTGGAGTCGATACCCCGTACCTACCCGGTACTTGTACCTGCAATGTCCTGCATCAACGAATCACACATGCATATAGACAAATATATAAACGGATATGGCATGCACACTAATGAAGGAGAATCATGGCATTTCCTGTCTCACCGGGGTGAGTGAAGGAAAATCATCCCCTCGCATCCCATACACTTGCAAACACGTAACATATAAATAACACATCACACATATAAAGTAAAAGTGTTAGTCCATGACAATAATCCATAAAAATGATATTAATCATAAGTACTAAAATGTTGCATGAAAGCAATTAAGCTATGGTTAAGCTATGATCATGATGCAATTAAGCAAGAAAAAATATTGATTAAGCTACATGATTCAACAATTATGCTATAAAATGATCAAATTAAGCTAATGCAATTTCCTATAATAGCAATGCTCAAATGATATGTCTATAGTAACAATGCCTCAGATGAAAATGAGATAAGATCCTTTGTGCTCCAAAATGGGGAATATTTATAAGATTTCCAAGGCCAGGGGTGAGATGGTAGGAATCAACGGTCAAAATTGAGTCTGAAGATATCAAGGGTGAAATTGGAGGAGGTTGGAGAAGAGGTTGGAGGAAGGGACACTTGTCATCTCTATGGTGACAAGTATCAAGGAGTCTTTCTCATAAGAGGGCAAGTGTCCAAGAGAGGAGACATGTGGCTAAAGTGCCATGTGTCTCAAGGGAAGAATATCCACACCATAGGAGGTTAGGATAAGGAGGTTAGGATGTGCAAGATAGGATAGGGTTAGGCAAACCCAAGGTTAGGTGGAATGGGTTAGGTTAGAGGGATGGTTAGGCTAGCTAGTTAGAAGTTAGGAGGCATGTGGGTAATTTGAATTTAAAAATTCAAATAATAAGAAAAAACTAATTAATTTTCAACAACTCATAAATTGATTTGTTTTAATTAATTAGGGGATTAGAAGAATTTACTGAATGGGGGGAGGATAAATTAATTTGGATTAATTAATCAAAGGGGACCATTGAAATGAACCTATTAAATAAATCCTTAGATTTATTAATAAGTAGATGAAAGGGAGAATTTAATCAAATTGCTAGTGAATTCAATTAAATTAGGAAGGGGGATTAATTAAATAATTACTTATTTAATTAATTATCTTGAGACCATTTTTAGGTGTATACATTTTGCCCCTCTTTGAAGCGAGGTGTGATGATGCGTTGATTCAAAGAATAATCTCATTTTGATGATGATATTGGTTCGATAGGATTCCCCAGACATTGATTGATAAATTGTGGTACGATGATGCCCCCTGGGGAGATTAATTGAGATAATTGACCTTTGGAGTGTGTGAATGCTTGTGAAATTGATATCCTGATTAGAAATTATTCAAGTTTTGTAACTGTGTTTGATGAAAGTGGGAGTTCTTTGATTATGGTAATGCGGTTCTCGATGATTGATATAGCTTGATTGATTAGATTGATAAGATTGAGATTCAGTCTGGTTTCAGGAATGATACCTCCTGTATAAGAAAAAGATGATCAAAATGTCTGGTTTCATGAACGATATATCATGTATAAGACTTGATTAGAACGTCTGGTGAGCAATTTGTTTTCCTGTGATATTGATGAGAGGTACTGCCTCAATCCATTTTGTGAAATATTCCATAGCTACAAGGATGAATTTGTGACTAATTGATGAAGAAGGATTTATCTTTCCTACTAGATCAAGACTCCATTGGTAGAAAGGCCAAGATGTTTCCAAAGCATGAAGTTCTTGTCCTGGTGCATGAATCAAATTTCGATGGATCTGACATTGTTTGCATGTTTTAGCTATCTGAAAAGAATCTTGTTCCATAGTTGGCCAATAATAGCCCAAGTGTATGATTGTTTTTGAAAGGGTAAGACCACTTGAATGAGTGCCACAAATGCCATTATGGACTTCATGTAAGTCCTTCTCAAATTCTTCTTGTTTGAGACATCTTAAAAGAGTACCATCCAAACCTCATTTAAAAAGGGTATCCACGACAAGAGTATAATGGGAAGATTGATGGATAAAGTTTCTCTTTTGGTTTTTGGATAAGTCAGGAGGGAGGATATTATCTTTCAAGTATGTGTAAGTTTGGCCATAGCGGGACGAGTCATGCCCAACAAGGTGACAAATAGTTTGGGAATCAGGACAATTATGTGCAGGGTAAAACAACTCTTCCACTATGAATTCATAATGCTCTTGATTTTCCCGTGTCTGAAGTAGAGAAGCAAGTGTTGCCATGGCATCTACCGCTTTGTTGTCATTTCTTGGAATCTGTTGAAAAGTTATTTCTACAAAATATTTCTTGACATCATCAACCATCTTCTTATAAGGCATTAACTTTTCATCCTTTGTTTGATAATCTTCATTGATTTGATTGATGATGAGCTAAGAATCTCCAAAGACTTGAAGTTGTGTAATGTTCCATTCTATAGCCATTTTGATACTTGTAACCAAAGCTTCATATTATGTTGTATTGTTGGTGCATGGAAAAGTAATTTGTACGCTTTTGGAATTGTATGACCTTGTGGTGTGATGAATAGAATACGTTCTCCTGATTCATGTTGTGTATATGAACCATCAAAGTATAATTGCCATGTTTTTGTGGTGATCATTAGGATATCAGCATCGGGAAACTCAATCTATAAAGGACGATCATCTTGAAGTGGTGCCTCTGCTAGTTGGTCTGTAATGAATTGCCCCTTTATAGCTTTTTTGTCTACATACTCAATATCAAACTCACTTAGAATCATGATCCATTTTGCTAATCTTCCTATTAATGTTGCCTTGTTGAGCAAATACTTCAATGGATCAATTTTAGCAATCAACTTGATGGAGTGAGATAGTAGATAGTGTCTCAATTTTTGAGAAGCAAAAACTACCGCCAAGCATGATTTTTCTATTGGTGAATAGTTGATCTCATATCCTACTAATGTTCTGCTAATGTAGTAGATGGCTCATTCTTTTCCTTCATTATCCCGTTGTGCGAGCATAACTCCTAATGATACGTCAGTGGCTGATACATAGAGTAACAATAGCTTTCCTAGAATTGGTGATATTAGAATGGGTCATTGCATGAGATAGGCCTTGATCTTATTGAATGCGTCCTTGTATTGATGGTCCCACCTAAAAGTAACATTTTTATGCAATAGATGAGTAAATGATTGGCATTTATCAGCTAACTAAGCAACAAATCTTCTGATTGACTGTAGTCTTACTTGAAGTGATCTTAGTTGACTGATATACTGAGGAGATGCCATTTCCATGATTCCTTTTACCTTAGCTGGATCTACTTCGATACCTCTAGCTGAAACAATGTATCCCAATAGCTTTCCTGAAGTGACACCAAAGGAACATTTCTTGGGATTGAGCCGTAGCTTATACTTTTCTAACTTGTCAAATATTTTTCTAGTATTCCTATATGGTCTTCTCTGTTGTATGATTTGGCCAATATCATCCACATAATCTTACATGAATTTATGCATCATGTCATGGAATATCATTGTCATAGCTCTTTGATATGTAGCACCTGTGTTCTTTAGTCCAAAAGGCATGACGTTCCAATAGAAAGTACCCCATGGACATGTGAAAGTCGACTTTTCTTGATCTTCAGGTGCTATTTTAATTTGATTGTATCCGGAGAAACTGTCCATTAGAAAAAACATGGAGTGTCCAGTATTTAAATCTACAATGATGTCAATGTTAGGCAAAGGAAAGTCATCCTTTGTTCATGCATTATTCAGATCTCTGAATTATGTGCATATTCTGATACTTTTATCTGTTTTGGAAATAGGAATGATGTTGGATACCCATTGAGAATATGCTATAGGGATGATGAGTTCGACATCCAGTAATTTCTTTAGTTCTACTTTGACTAGAAGAGCAATATGTGGATGCATTTTTCTTAATTTATGTTTAACTAGTTTGGCTCCTGGATTGAGATTTAATTGATGCATAATAAGCTCTGGATCCAACCCTAGCATGTCTGCATATGACCAGGCAAAATTGATTTGCCATCATTTGAAGAATTCCATATATTGTTGCATTTCTTACTGACAGATAAGTTGGTGGATGGAGAATCTTTGGTTGCTCTGTTGTCCCAATGTTAACTGCCTCTGTTGGTTCGATCAAAATGGATGACCTTTCTTGATAGTGCATAGGTAAAGTGTCAAATCTCCCATCTTATGGCACCTCGAGGAGGTTTTCACTGTTAAATGTGTCCTTTCTTTTAACTTTTTCCTATTCTAATGTTGCCAAGAAATGGTGTCCAACATTAGACCTAGTATTGTTTTCTTTATTTTCACTTTTGCGACTAGGAGATTTGGCACCCACTTGACTGGAAGATGAGTTGTTTAAATTTCTAGTGAAAGTTGTTACGAGTTTGATTGCATTAAGATATACAGATATGACATGGTCATTAGGAAAGGTATCAATGGTAGTATGTCTTTCATTTTCCCAATCAATTAGTTCAAGGTGGATTAGAGGTAAGGGGTCATTAGGCTGAGATGTTTTGAGGATATCAAGGGTAATGATAGATGTGTCAAAGTTTTTGATATGTATGTCAATGTCTAGAACGGTACTCTCATCAAAATGACCTCTCACAAGGAGCTCTTGATCATCCTCGATTAAGTCCAAGTCAGCCGAATTTGATTCTAATTCAAGTGGGCTAGTTCCTAACATTTGCCCTACATACGTGTGAACTACATCAACTCCTACACCTTCTTCAAAGCAATTTTCTTCAGCTGATTCTTCAGAGTGATAGGAATCCCATTCCCATTCATTAGAATCTGTCTCACTTGCAGCTTGCAATCTACAACTTTTTTCATATAGTGTTTGATTTGTTTCTTCTTCTTTTCTTGCTATATCTTTTCTTCTTTCATATTCAACCTCTTTTGGACTAAGATTGAGTTCTGTTGACCTTGCTATGAGTTCTCCTTGAGTAGTACTAGAGTTGTTCTTGATTTGATTGATAGTTAATGTTGCTTGGGAGGTGCTTTTAGTTTGTTTTTCCTGTTGATTTGAAGCTTGCTTCGTTTACCATTTTATATTTTCTTGAGCTTGTTGCTTGGCTGATGCTTCTTCCCTTTCAATTTTAAGTTATTCTTGTCTATTTTCATATTCTTCTTGTTGTTAGCTAGAATATGTGTCTTCTGGTAGAGTAACTTGTCCATACCCTAGGCCTGCTTTGTCTGTAGCCTGCTGAGTGTAAGGTTGGATAGGTTCTGCGATACCTTCTTTTCTTTTTCCTATAGGGTCTATTCTAGTGTATCCCATTTTTTCTAAGAATGTTAAATCCTTTTCCATACTTTTCTGTAGGTATGCGGACATTGTTGATCTTTTGTTGGACTTCTTCATCCTTTTATAGCCACTGCAGTATATCTTTGTCTTATGTTTCCTCTGATAAGGTCCCAACACTCACAAATACTCCATCAAATATTGGAAGATGTTTCACAATTGGTTGTTGTTTAGAGTTTGATGGTTTTCCATAGGACTTAGGAGAGAGTGGTAGTTGTGATATTGAATACTCTCCATTCTCACGATCTCTTAGCTGCATTTGTTTCTCCATACTTGATAAAATTGAGGCAAATGATTTTTCTTTGGATTGTGTTTTTGAAGATGATGCCTCCCTATTATGAGGAACAATGACTTCTTGAACTGGTTTGAGATTACCACAGTACTGAAATGGATTTGAATCTACTGAGATCGTGATTTCCTGCCCATTGTAGGGAAATTTTAGGCACTAATGAGTGGATGGAACAAATTGAATGTCATGTATCCAAGGTCTCCCCAAGATTATGTTGTATGATAAGTCCAAGTCTAGAACTTGGCATGCTGTGTCTTTCTGTAAAGGTCCCACTCTGATGGGTAACATCACAATTCCTTTAGAGGAACACTCTTCTTCATCATAGGCTTTGATGGTGATCTTTTTCTGGGGATCAACTACATCTTTTGAATAGCCTAGAGCACAAACAAGACTCAATGAGAAAATGTTTAAGCTATCTCCTCCATCTATTAGGAAATGTTTAACTCACGTCTTATGAATGATGACTTTGATATGCAAGTGAGCATTATGGGGATGTTGCAAGGAAATGTCATCTTCTTCAGTGAATGATAGGTAGTGAGGGGTTGTGAGGTGTTCTACCATGGTTTGGAATTGATCTCTATCAAGATCTTTAGATACTATTGTATCTACTAATGCTCATTCAATAATTTCTTTGTGTGCAGGTGAAAGCTTTAAAATTTTGAAGATGGATATTTGCATGGACGTTTTTTGTAATTGCTCCACTAGATTATATTATTTTGTAGTGGATGATATGTAAGTGGTGGGACCTAGCAAAACAAATTTTTATTTTCTTCTTGTGATAGCATGAGCAAGTTCTTGATTTTTCTTTTCTTTAACTACAATCACATTTACCACCTTATCATATGTATGAGCGTAGTTTACCTTTGTTTTACCCTTACCATTATTTGTTGTTGATGATTCACCCTTCTCATAGTTTGGAAGCGAAGTTTTAAAAGTTGTATGAGATTCATGATGGACTTGAAAAGCACTGAGAGGGGGGTGAATCAGTGACACCAAATAAAACACTACTTCAAACACTAACGGGTAGATGAACTTAATCAAGCATTTAAACAAAATGCATGCTATCCAAAATGATATAACAACATCCACAAAAAGTAAAACATCCACCATAACACAAGTGTTTATACGTGGAAAACCCAAATAGGTAAAAACCACGGTGAGATGGAACTCACAAGTTAACTATCTGCAACAATAGATAACTGACCGGTTAAGATCTTACAAAGTGCTCTGCTAGGAGCGAATCTTGTTAGAGATCCCAAGCTTGATTAGAAGCTTATACCCTGTTAAGAGTACTACCCTGTTAGGAGTAACCTCACTGGAGGATTTGAGAATCCGAACTAATGGATCACCTTGTTAGAGGATTTGTACAATGAAGCTTGTTAGAGCTTACCCGGTTAGGGGATTTGATTCTGTTGTAATGATTAGAAAACAACAAGAATGGCTTGATATGTTCTGAGTAGCACAATATTTGCTTGATCAGGTCATTCTAAGTACATTCAACACTACTCTTCATCTTAACACTTATCGCTCTTCAACAAAATTTCACTCTTTATGCATATCAATATGCGTATAATCTCCTCTCTATCACTATCAGTTTCAAATGATTCACTAAGATGTCTTAATATAGACATTCAAATATTATGTCGGCCTAAGGAAATCAAAACACAATTTCCTAGGTGCATTTTATCTAGATGAGTAATCATAACTCATCACAAAAATGATCACCAGGAAATCGGTGTTGGTAACTCATCACAAAATCAGATACTGGTTAGAACAGTCAATACCGGTTGGAACAAAATATGTGATCCCTTGTCCTGGAATCTTCCGCTTGATCTCCATCTTCATCTTCATCTTCATTTGATTCCGACTTAGTGTAGCCACAGTTTATCTCTTAAGCACATACCGGTTGACATAGAGTACCAGTTAGAGATAGACCTTAAACATACTGGTTAATAGTGTAAGTCAATTGAAGTTACACTGGTAGTCAATGTAATCATATGTGTGTGAGAGAGTGTTTCATCAATGACAACAAGTGATAAATAAATTACAATCATCATCAAGCCAACAATCTCCCCCTTTGGCATCGATGGCAACACTTAGAAAATTTTAGAGTAATACAATACCACTAAGTGTGCATACACAACATATTTACACATGTGCTCATACTCCCCCTTAATGCATGCATAAACACAAACTTTTCAAAAACACGCATACATATTATTAATCCCCCTTTGCCAACAATGCCAAAATGATAAAGTAAAATATATACATATATATACAAAATTTGTATCAAAGTGTTCAGTATATATTACAACTTTAAAAAAGTTCATGCATTGGCTCATCTCATAAAAATATCATTGAAGTTATGCTTCATCTAGGATAAAGCATTTTCCCATTATTCCAGTATGTTAGCAGTGTACTCAAATGTAGACATCAACTGGGAATGGAATTCTTCCATTGAGTCTAGCATGCAAGTTTCAAGAGTAGCAAGAATAACTTCTACATTGGAGTAGGCTCTCTGAAGAATGTCAACCTGTGAGGTAAGATGACTCTTGAACTCTTTTAGAGATCGGAGTCTCTTAGCCTTCTCATTATCATTCCTATTCAATTTGTCATGCAAATCATCTACAGACCGGTTAAAGACATGAATGGAGTCCTGGATCGGGACATATGCCTTGCATATCCTTTCCATTTCTTGCTTGGTTTCAATTTGAGTCTTAGAAATGTCAGAATAAAAGAAAGAAACATTAGAGGTAGAGGCAAGATACTTTCCTCCATATTCAATATCTTTCTTCAACAAACTTCCATTATTAGATAGAGCCATTTTTTCACTTTCAATGTTCTTTGCCAGTTTATCTCCATATTTCTTCTTCTGGCTATTCTCAGCAGACATTTGAGCAGCATCTTCAAGTGACTTGATTTGATCAGATGCATCTGCAACTAACTGACCAAGTTTGTTGATGGGTGTAGGAAGATGTGCAACAGTTGTTTCCGGTAGTAAACCAAACAAAATTTCTACTGCATATTGGATTGTCTCTGCTTCAATCCTTTGCTCTTTCAGTCTCTTCTTGTGTGCTCTAGATTGCATAACATTAGTAATCTTCATCATTTCTGACGCGCACAAAGTGTTCGTGTTAATGGGTTCTGAAATACTTAAAGAATCATCATCATCATCTTCAAGTAGTTTCTGCTTTGCCAATTCAGGGATGACACTCTTAATGATAGCTCTCTCTATGTCCTGCTCTATTGTCTCTCCAGGTAACCGAGCGACAACTTTCTCAGTAGACTCCTTTTGAGTATTTTCAATGACCGATGGAAATTGAGGTTTCTCCAGTTGTTATGTTGCCGGTTCATTGTCCACTTTTAGTTGAACAGTTGATTTATCAACTAATGTAACCTGTACTTCAGTGATTGTAGGAGGCTCCATATCTGGTGCAGTGATGTCTCCAAATAGGTCCACTATATTCTGATCATCTTCATCAATAAGAATAATGGAATCATCCTTCTTCTTGATTGGATATACTATGTCAGATTGAACAATCTCCTCTTCATCCATTTCTGGTCGAGGAACATCATCTGTAGTATTATCCTTATTGCTAGAGTGGATGAATTCTTCCCTCTTTTTGATTACATAGGCTAGCTGATGTGTCTCAGAATCAATAACTATCCTTTTTGCATCAAGAAGCTTCAATCTTCTCATTTTAAAATCAAAATATACTTTGTATTTCTCAACTAAAGCACTAATTCCATCCGATGATAAATTGGAAAAATATTGTACAAATATTTCATCAATAGTCTTCTTTTCCAATTGAATAGCTTCCTCGCATTTATCTAAAAGAGTATTATACAAAGAGATTGAAATATCTTTTTCCAAGTCATGCGAAAATCTATTGTAATGACCCAAATAAGTTATTACCTGTTGAATGACTTGCTTCTGCTCATCTTCAGTGAAAGAATCAAAATATTCTTTGACATTGTCAAACCTATTTCTTCCTAATGTCTTCATTATTCTCTCAAAAACTATGTCAAGTTTGTAGGTAGCAATATCTATAGGTGTAGTTTCCTTCGACAATACCTTTACCTTCTTGGGTGTTCTACTGGTTGTTTTTTCCTTCTTTGGTTCTTCTTCAAAATTTGTACCCTCAGACTCTGGCTGCAAAATCAATTTCCAATTTCTCTTCTTTGGTGCACTCTCCTTCTTTACATATACTTTAGGTGTTAGTTCCTTTTTGGTTAGGACACTCCGAGTCACCCTTGTGGTCTTTTTCACAGGAGACTTTTCATCAGACTACTTTTTCTTTCCTTTCACATTAGCTATAGGTACAATACCGGTTTCTGTTGGTGCAACTTGGACTACCACAATGTCCAATTTTGCCTGATTTTTATCTTTTGGTGATGCTAACAGAGTATTAGCATAGCCAACCAGTAAATCATGATTAACCTCATAACTCATATCTTTCATCTCTTCCTCTCTAGGTTCAATTGCTTGCATCAAGGAAAAGTCAGTGGTAACAGTGAAGACTATGTCTTTTGCAAAGTGTTTTACCACATCTTCAGGTAACCTCATTCTCGTGCTCATCTTTTTCTAAAATTTATTAAAATACTTATTCACGGCAGCTGAAAAAGTATTCTGCATAGCCTTAATGTTGTTCTTGATCTGTGCATTGATCAGTAGGTCTTTGGACCATTCAATGTCTCCAATACCTGGTAGGAAGTTCTAAAAATAGAAAAATAACCCGGCTAATAGCTGACCATATTTAAGCTTTTGTGCATTGTCCTTCTTAATGGATTGCAAATTTTGAAATAATTGCACTCTAATGGCTTCACAAATATCATAATCTGCATTATCAACAATCATTCTATGTGTTGTGTGAATTGTTGCAGATGGAACACTATTAAGTCTACTGGAGTAAAATACCCGGTAGCCTATCACCATTGCTGCTAGTTTCACTGCAGGGTCTCTAATATTGTTGATATAAAAAGAATGCTTATCAGATGTAGAACTAGTTAATTTGAAGACAATATCCTTTGAAATTCTTCTTAGCATAGGACTTTCACTGGTTGAAAAATAACCCGTTACAGCCTTAATAGCTTCCTTGGTTATTCTATGAGTCCTTTCTAGATACATATTCTCTTCGTGGACTCGACTCAAAATGATTCTTATGTGTTCTTCAAAATCTTCAAGAAAGTAGGTGGCATTGTGAAAACCTTTTTCAAAAACCCTAGCATATTTTGTTTCAATCTTTCTGTTCTTATCACAGAGTGATTTCAACTGTGTATAAATGTGTAGAGTTCCTAAATCTTCTATCTTGCAATCTATATAGTTGGACAAGTCACCTTTGGCCATAACACTACTCGGGATTTGTGACAATGCATTATAAGACATAATTTGGTCTGCCTTTAGAGCTTCCTTAGGCTCAGCAGTGATCATCAACCTCTTTATAGGCTTAGAAGTAGATGCCATTCTAGATAAACAAGTTTCGAAGCAATATACTCAAAGAAATACCTTGTTTCTTGCGTGTCGCTTCGTTTCTCAGTTGAAATGCCCAAATGCACACCCATTCGCCTCTCTGCAACTTTCGATTCAACTTAATTTCTCTAATCAAAAAACAATTTGCCAATTGACACCAAGACAATCTTGTTCGGCTCTGCAATCGCTTCAAATTTCTTTCTCAAAAGAGTTAGGGTAAAAAAGATAAAGTAAAACTTGCTTTTATCCCTTTTTACCAATTGTAATAAATGCTCACACTTTAGGTTACAAACCCTAATTTCACCACTTAAGTGAAATATTGATTGATAACACATCAACAAAAATTCACCAAAATTCATAATTCAAAAATTATTTCCCGCTCATTTTACAAGAGCTCTGGAGATGTTTTACCATTAACTCCCCTTAGCCATGTTAAACAGGCTTAAGTCATTGGTGTTGGGTTCTCTTCACTAGGTGAAGGAATAGTTTCTTCTCCAGGCGAGTCATCACCTTTCTTTTTCCAAATCTGATTCATATCTTCTCTGGTTTCCTCAACATCAACTTTTTGCTTGCCTTTCTGATCCTTGAAAGAGTTGACCGGTTTGCTATTTCTTTATCTACAAAACTTTGCTAAGTGCCCCAGTTCATTGCAGTGGTAACAGACCATACCAGATGATCTCTAGGGTCCTGCATTTCCTCTTCATGTTCTTCTTCTATAATTCATAGCCACATGACTAAAGTTATTATAGAGGGTACAAATAACATTCGTTACCTTTTCCATCTCGAATGGACTAAACCGGTTGCCATAGGATCTTTGCCAGTTCAAATTTACCCGGTTATCAAAGTTCCTTATCCGGTCACCATTTGGTCTGGGATGCACATGTGGTACATGATTTTTTGCTCCATATCTGCACTCAACATGTCTATGCCCATACATTCCACATGTGAAGCAATGACCTTCAAACTTTCTAGACACATACCTAGCATTAGTATTGTAATTTGTATTTATGTTAGGTTTGTCTCTACAGACATTTGCAGTATGACTAGGCTTATGACAAACAAAGAAACAAGCTTAAAAAACTTCTTACCGGTAGTCTTATTGACTTTAGGAGTAGTTTTGTTCTTTGTACTGGAGCATTCACCTTTTTCAGTTGAATGAAAACCAAGTCCAGAGATATCACCCTTCATTCTCTGTGATTGAATTTGTTCTTCCAGCATGGTAGCACTTTTGACGAACTTCTCCAATTTTTCATTAGCTTCAGTAAGATTTTTGACAAGATCTTCATTATGCTTAGACAAGTTCTCTTTCAGAGATGATGTCAGCTTAAGATCTAGCTTTAGGTTCTCCTTTTCTTCTATTTCAACAATCAAGTTCTCAGGAATAGTGTATTTTTCCCGTTTGATCTTTATAATCTCTTGATCTCTTACCTTGAAAAGATCTTCAGCGGCTCTTCTGGCTGCTAGTTCCTAAATCACGTAGATAGTGAGACCTTCTAGCTCTCTCCTTAGATTCAGTTTCTCATCATTCACCTTTTCAACTTAATCTGCTAAAGCTTCAATATTGGCTTCACCTGAAGAACTATTATCAGATATTTCTAACATTTTTTCAGATAGCTCTCTCCTTTTGACTTGAGAAGCTTTCAGTTTGCCCCTAAAGGATTCAACTTCATTTCTGATAGCTTCTAGCTCTCTAGCCATCTCGAAGTAGCTTTTGTCCCCAATGGTAGTTTCAAGACTCCCTTCTAAGTGGTTAGGCTTCAAAGAAGTTATGCTTTGATACCAATTGATGGACTTGAAAAGCACTGAGAGGGGGGGTGAATTAGTGACACCAAATAAAACACTACTTCAAACACTAACGGGTAGATGAACTTAATCAAGCATTTAAACAAAATACATGCTATCCAAAATGATATAACAACATCCACAAAAAGTAGAACAACCACCATAACACAAGTGTTTATACTTGGAAAACCCAAACTTTTACCATGATGAGATGGAACTCATGAGTTAACTATCTGCAGTAATAGATAATTGACCGGTTAAGGTCTTACAAAGTGCTCTGCTAGGAGCGAATCTTGTTAGAGATCCCAAGCTTGATTAGAAGCTTATACCCTATTAAGAGTACTACCCTATCAGGAGTAACCTCGCTGGAGGATTTGAGAATCCCAACTAATGGATAACCTTGTTAGAGGATTTATACAATGAATCTTGTTAGAGCTTACCCGGTTAGGGGATTTGATTATGTTGTAATGATTATAAAACACCAAGAATGGTTTGATATGTTCTGAGTAGCACAATATTTGCTTGATCAGATCATTCTATGTACATTCAACACTGCTCTTCATCTTAACACTTGTCGCTCTTCAACAAAAACTTTCACTCTTTATGCATATCAGTATTCACATAATCTCCTCTCTATCACTATCAGTTTCAAATGATTCACTAAGATGTCTTAGTATAGACATTCAAATCTTATGTCAGCCTAAGGAAATCAAAACACAATTTCCTAGGTGTAGTGTATCTAGACAAGTAATCATAACTCATCACAAAAATGACCGCCAGGAAGTCGGTGCTGGTAACTCATCACAAAATCAGATACCGGTTAGAACAGTCAATACTGGTTGGAACAAAACATGTGATCCATTGTCCTGGAATCTTCCACTTGATCTACATCTTCATCTTCATCTTCATTTGATGCTGACTTAGTGTAGCCACAAGTTATCTCTTAAGCACATACCGGTTGACATAGAGTACCAGTTAGAGATAGACCTTAAACATACCAGTTAACAGTGTAAACCAATTGAAGTTACACTGGTAGTCAATGTAATCATATGTGTGTGTGAGAGTGTTTCATCAATGACAACAAGTGATAAATACATTACAATCATCATCAAGCCAACAATTCATTTATCATATGTCCATCCACAGTTATTACTCCATTATCAATCAAATCTTGGATGACATGTTTCAACCGCTGACAATTATCTGTGTGATGTCCCTTGTTTTGATGGAAATCACAATAATGGTTATCATTCCACCAAGGGGGTTTTACTTGAGGTTTGTAGTTCCTTCCTTCTGGCAAAGTAATCAATTTTTTTGCAAGAAGTGTCTTTAGTGCTGACCCAAGTGGTTGGCCAATGTTCGTAAATTTCCTTCGAAAGAAATTGTTGAAAGTTGATTTTTGGTGATTGTCGTTTTGTTGAGCTATTGCTAAGTGAGTAGATAAATTGAAAACTGGTTGTTTTGGTTTTACATTGTTGTTATCCACTATTCCATCATTCACGACATTTCGATTTCTATTCCAAAATTTAGGCTTATCATTGTTATTGTTGCTAACATTGTTGTAAGGAGGATTAATGCCTTCTTTGTATAGCTTCAACTCACCCTTATTTACCATAGCGTCTTCCATTATGATACCATTATCAATCATCTTTTCAAAATTTTGATGGCATTGCATTTTTAGATGATAACTCATTTGTCCATTTAGGTTGTCAATGAATATGTCTATCTTCTCGTATTTTGGTACCATTTGAGGATATCGTGAAGCTAACTATCTCCATCTTTGTAGGAACGTCATGAAAGGTTCTCCACTCTTTTGTTTAGTGCTACATAAATCAAGCATTGTTACCTCATGTTTAATTTTATAAGAGTATTGTGAAACAAACTTATCCACCAATTCTGTGAATGATCTAATTCCAGGTGGAAGTTTGGAGAACCATTCCATAGCAAGTCCACTTAAGCGTTTTGGAAATAATCTCATAAGCGTTTTGGAAATAATCTCATCAGGTAGGTATCCTCATGTGCAAACTCCATACTCGGTGTGCAAAATTCTTGTATACGATCTTGGGGATCAGTGCTTCCATTATATTTTTCGTATCGAGGAGTTTCACAACCTATAGGAAATGGTATCATGTTTAGATTTCTATCGAAGGGGTAAGGACATATTTCTTGAAGTGAGTATCTTCTAACAGTTCCTCTCGGCATATCTTGGATTTGTGTTTGCAGTGTCTGTATTTGTTGTGTAAGAGTTGTGATAGGATTATCAACATGATTTGTCCTTGTATGACCATGATTGTGTGTTCTATTATGATCTTGATCTCTTCTTGTGTCATCTCTGACCCTTCTTGTGTTTTCATTAGATTTGAGATGGTTGAGAATTTCTACGTCATCCTTTTTGGGAATGGAAGTTTCCACATTATTTCTTGTGTTATCAATAATTGATGTGTCATTCATTTTGAGACCAAATATATCCTCATGTCATTCTTTATCGGGGGAATATTCCCTTCTCTTTTGTGCTAATTTGCTCACATCAAAGTCTTGGGGGAGTGTAGCACCAGATTTAGCTAACGTTAGGAAGTATTTTTCTTTTTCTCCCTCCAATATTTTCTCCATAAATTTATCAAATTTAGGATCTTGTTTGATTTCTTGGAGATGTTGTTCTGTTATTTCCTCTTCTTCTTGTATTTCATTTTCGGGTTCCATGGTTCTATAATCTTCAATTATTTCCAATGTTTGAATTTATGTTTTTGCAATCTTCTGTCTCTATGCTCTAGTTAAAATGGGCATACACGTGCGTTAGATATTGTGCTAGGATTCGATTGTCCAAAAGTTGTTTCGATAAGTGATCAACTGTCAATGTAAATGTGATAGAGTGATATGACATGAAAACATGATTCAAGTGTTTAAAAGTTTGCAAGTGTTTTGATCTTCAATTTTGGAGTGCAATGATGATGATTTTGATAAAACCAAGTCTAATAGGAACGATATATCCTACGATGTGGGACAAGGTTGTCCTGACCAAACGTTGTAGTTTCATGATAGAGGATGATAGATCCTGATGAGAAACTATGTTTTGAGTGATCAGTTTATCAAAGAGGGTGATAATGCACTTTGAGATGTTTAGATCTTGAACTTGTTGAAGGTGAATACTTGAAAAACTTGAGGTGTCTATTTCTAGAATTTGATTTAACAAATGATAACTTGACCAAGCGAACCAAAAAGATAATTTAAGCACAGAATGACAAATATCAGGTGTTTATGTTCATTGAAAAATGACCAAGCAAATATGACAAATCTGAAAAAGACATGCAAGAAGATAGCTCTGGACTGACAGAGACAGAAATTTGTACGACACTTTATACAACATCGGACGACAATTTATCAGGCTCATACGACAAACTAGAAATCTCGCATGACAAAAGGCATAAACTCGTACGAGCTTTCTCACAAAACCAGATGACAAAAGATGACACAAATTCTCTACCAAACTGACTCATACAATAATTCTCACTAGACCAGATGATAAACTAGATGCTTCGTACGACCAACTAACAAAATCATACGATTGAGGACAGAACAGAGACAAAAAATTTGTTTGGACATATTTTTGATCAATGAAGTTTGATGTTTTCTTTTGTTTTCCAGTTTTTTAGATGTCTGATTTTTTTTGTTTTAGGGATGAAGACACAACAGACACATGATATGATAAGTGACCTCAAGCACAACATGCTAAATCCTAAAGAAGTTGGTTGAGAGAGAAAACCTTTGCTTACAAACTTAGGTACACACCCAATAGCTAATCAGAATACGGTTGCCGAGTCTCACACAATGGATTCTCAACGCCGTATTATCCGACTCCATATGGAAAGTGTCTTGGGAGAGTTACTATCTCTCTTGCACAAAGGTTATCCCCTTTCAGAGGTGAATCGGGTAGCTTCTATCTTAGGGTTCGTAGTAAGGGTTTCCATTTGAAATTACCCCCTACAGTCACGCAAGCACGATTGAGGCCTATAGCCCTACAAGGTACCGAAACAAGAAGTAGTCATGCAAGCATGATTGAGACCATGAGGCCCTACTAAATGTATGATATGAGAGATATCAAAAGAGAAAACTCAAATAATCCCATCCTCTGAGACTTTAATCCTGAGAGGCCTATTTTTTAGAGTGAGTTGGAAAGCTTAGGTCTAGTTGTACTCACTTGGGTCATTCTCACAGGGTGATTACTTTTTCCCATTGTGACATGCCCACTAAAGGTAATCAAATATCAAACATAGAAGCACTTCAAGGGTTGGGATTTCTGATTGTCCAAATGGACAAGAGCATACTCTCCTACCTCTTAGACAACTTCTCAAACATAGAAAGCAATATGTTCATTTACCATTAGCAAAATAAGTGTGCCTAGAAAACTTAAAGAAGACACAAAGTTTGGTTGAGTCCTCCTAGGCAACCTGCAAAATAGATATGTTAGTAGTCATGTTGTGTTTTGGTGAAATGAAGCTTTGACAAGCGTAATCTTCAACAATTATCCTGCAAAAACCAAATAGGCTGCTGAAAAACTCACAAATAGACTAGGGTTAGCATTAGTAATAATCAAATTGAAGCATGAAAACCCTAAAATGCAATCTGTTTTGAAAACACAAAAGCAAAAATTCATACGATAATTCTCACCTACTCGTACGAGGGCACAAAGTACGAGACAGAAAGGGAACTCGTACAAAATTGTGAATTGGACCCGGCCAGAAACCTGCTCGATTGAAAATTTAATGATGTTAAGAGGCCAAAAATGAGATTTTTGGCCCCACGGTGGGCACCAAAATGTCGTGTCTGTGAAGTGTGATACCTGCAGCTGCAACACAAACACTCAATAGATCATTACAAGCATGGTTAGAAAATTAAAAGCAAATGAAAGATAAACCATGACAAAGCAACCTATCCCCTCCTAAGAGATACGAGTATGGATTTTCTCTCAGATTTGGATAAACAATCCTAGTGACTTGACTACACCTAGACGGAGGATTTGAAATGATGATGATATACAAGCTATATGAGATCGATTATGCTAGATTGATCCAAGAGTCTAATTAAGCTAATAATATGCATGATTAAGCTATGATGATGATGCAATTAAGCTAGAAAAGAGATTGATTAATATGCTAGAAAGTGATCAAATTAAGCTAATGCAATTGCCTATAATAACAATGCTCAAATGGTATGTCTATAGTAACAATGCATAAGATGAAAATGAGATGGGATACTTTGTGCTCCAAAATGGGGGATATTTATAGGATTTCCAAGGCTAGGGGTGAGGTGGCAGGAATCAATGGTCAAGATTGAGTCTGAAGATATCAAGGGTGAAATTGGAGGAAGTTGGAGAAGAAGTTGGAGGAAGGGACACTTGTCATCTCTATGGTGAAAAGTGTCAAGGGGCCTTTCTCATAAGAGGGCAAGTGTCCAAGAGAGGAGACATGTGGCCAAAGTGCCATGTGTCTCAAGGGAAGAATATCCACACCATAGGAGGTTAGGATAAGGAGGTTAGGATGTGCAAGATAGGATAGGGTTAGGCAAACCCAAGGTTAGGTGGACTGGGTTAGGTTAGAGGGATGGTTAGGTTAGGTTAGATGGAATGGGTTAGGTTAGAGGGATGGTTAGGTTAGGTGGTTAGAAGTTAGGAGGCATGTGGGTAGTTTGAATTTAAAAATTCAAATAATAAGAAAAGACTAATTAATTTTCAACAACTCATAAATTGAATTGTTTTAATTAATTAGGGGATTCGAAGAATTGATTGAATGGGGGGAGGATTAATTGATTTGGATTATTAATAAAAGGGGGCCATTGAAATGAACCTATTAAATAAATCCTTAGATTTATTAATAAGTAGATGAAAGGGAGAATTTAATCAAATTGCTAATGAATTCGATTAAATTAGGAAGGGGGATTAATTAAATAATTGCCTATTTAATT
This sequence comes from Cryptomeria japonica, assembly GCF_030272615.1. Lineage (NCBI taxonomy): Eukaryota > Viridiplantae > Streptophyta > Pinopsida > Cupressales > Cupressaceae > Cryptomeria > Cryptomeria japonica. The sequence goes on along the minus strand of NC_081415.1, from coordinate 510,292,803 downwards.
AATTATCTTTGAACCATTTTTAGATGTATACAGCAGCCACCAACATGGCCACCTCCCTTGGTTTTCTTAGCCATGACCTAACACTGCAAAACAAAAAAAGGTTCAGATCTACGGCAAGGATAATAACAAGGGAAACACAAACACTAAGACCTACACAAAAGGTCAAGTTGGATGGGCTCCATAAAAACTAGAGTACCTTGTGTTGAAACCTAGCTCTGATACCAAATGTAATGTCCCGCCAGGAACCCCAAAGGAAAACCAACAACTAAAGGTGAAATAAATAAAAAAATAAAAGTATAAATCACATTAAGTGCATTAATTACTACATTGCACAATAATAACACAAGCGAAAGACTAACACCAGAATTCCTAAAGGGTTACCAACGAATAATTAAACTAAAATTTAAATTCCACAACTACGACTAATCCAATTATCCATCATTACTCAATGAACATAATAAACCATATACAATAACAGATTACACCATTTAAAGATTGAAAGAGTAACAATATAATTTTCTCTTAAATTAAGCATTTACACAAATCATATAGAAAGCTGATAAATAACATCCAAAACTTAGGATTACATTGACCATAAAATACATGGCTTCCAATAATACATTCAAAGTTAACAACTCTATCAAATATAAGGTTACATAAATTCATTGATACAATTGACCACATAGGTCTCCAAAGAATAATAATCTCCAACGTAAGATAGAGCATGAGTCACAAACCACAGGAACACCTGCGAAGCCAATCCTCGCATGAAGGTACAAATAAGAATATCTGATGAGAAGTGGCAATACCACCCAACCATGTGATCCCAAAATGGGATCACCCCACCGTGCTAGGAGATAGAAGAGGACCCTCAAGCAAGCATAAACAAGACAAGGATGATAGTACAATACGACTCCACAATGCTCCATGTGACTCGACCTCACAATATACTAGTGACCCTAAAGAGAAAGTGTCATCACATAGCTTATGATGGTTACCCTAGGTAGGCCTCCATAGGTCCTGGCCCCCATCCTAGGTTATCCTGGTAACCTTTCCAGAACCCCCTGTTCCATCTAAGTCTCATGTGGACCCTACCAACCCTTCGTGAAGACAAGGTGGTCGGTTTTCCATTCCAGGCCTTCCCACTACATATTGAGCCTATACGAGCACTCAACCATGCGCGGGGTACAATATCTTAATTAATATTAAAACTACCCACCCCCTAATAAATTATTAGGTTATCACTTATTAACTGACTTTCGAGGGGTTATCCTGCCAACCACTTCGAGTGTGGCCCCCACTCAAAATCCACTCTCTCATAGGACACTAAATGAACATGGTCACTCTACGAGGACCCTATGGCAAAACAGATAGCCATAACACCACTATCCAAATACAAGTGGCCAAAAACAAAGATATACTAACCCCTGGTTAACCATAAGGAATAAGCACTGCATGGTTAAGACAACGAGGTCATACTACATTACTTGGTCAAGAGATTCAAAATACGCCACAACAGGACGATTGACAAGAACGAGGGATAACAGCCGATTAAACCCCTTGCAAGAAAACCTAAATTCAATAAGTCCCAACACAGTCAATCTTTAAAAACAACATCATCATATATACTTGCAATTTCATCCTTTAAATTAAACAAAACATCACCATGAAAACTACAAGAAATTCAAGTCATCATTGCACTGATAGGACTAGAAATCTAACTAATTATAATACTCAATTTACTCCTTTTAACTTGAACCGACAAAAATCACAATGATTAAATGAACAATCACCCCAAAATAATAGCACATTTAATCTAAATGCATCGTTTAATTTACAATCTTATCCATTTTATTAAACTATTAATAAATTGATAAAAACTACTATATATAAAATGATATATATAATTATTATTATTAACTATTAATATTTAATCAAAATGCTAAAATTATATTGTTATTAAATATTAACCATTACAAAACACAAAGCAAAATATTATTGTAGCATCCTAAAATTGTGACACTTGCAATTTCGACTGCATTTGGGTCTTCACGATGGCGATGCAACGTTAAACCTGAATGGAGACCCCGAAACCTGCTTGTGACACCAAAAACTGCATTTTTCTGCACCCTGGCCTGATCCCTCCTTGCACCCTGCTGTCCCGGGAGGTGGGACCATGGCGCCCAGCGCCTTGGTCCCTGGCCCTATTTTGGGCCCGGTCTCTTTTGGGCATTGGGTCTCTAAGTTTGCAATTCGGGAAATAATGTTTCCTGGTCGGCCTAAGGTCGGGAAAATCAGTCTATCAACCCTAATTGACAAGTATATAAACTACATTTCCTCTCTCAAAAAAAAGGGAGGAGGACATATATGTGAGCAAGGCGCGAAAGCGATATTCAAACATTCAAGCATTCAAGCATTCCTTCAAGCAATTGAGCATTCTAAGTCTCCATTCAAGGCTAAGTGTTGCATTCAAGACAAGGATTCAACCATTAAAGAGGAGATCACTTACAACACATTACATACAACATACATTACACCTTCGCATGTAAGAATACAAACATTCTTACAACAAGGTTGCAGGTACGTGGCTATAATTGAAGATCTGGAATCCTTGTGCAGAGACGAATAGATCCACCTTTGTTTCACGGATTTTTCGGAGGACCGTGTGCACGCCGGGCGCCATCGTCCTGTCAACTTTCGCTCAAATTTGCAGAACAGCACCGTCTCGACATTTTACTGCTAATTCCAAGTCCGCAGCTTCATCCCATATCCCTATCTCTGTTTATAAGCGAATCTTTCCTACTTTACATGCATTCCTAGTTCAATCATTCTACATACATTTCTTTACAAAAGAGGGTATCCTTGATGTCTTAACCCTTGAAACTCATTTAGAATCCAATCTTGCATTACGTGGGATTGGATCTTGTGGGTTTCAACCCCTCTTTTGAATGTAAAGTCTCTCCCAAGTGAAAACCATCAACCCTAGTGACCTCCCTTCTCTCTCCTTGGAGTTGGGGAGGGGAGAACAACTAGGGTTCGATTTTTCTGCTTTACATTTTGGTGAACCCGATGTGGACATCCTCATTCTAATTATTCATGGTTAGATCTGAAAATTTTGCTTCCTTAATTACATTTTCATGTTCGATCTTTTGCAAATTTTAGAGGCTAATTGCATAAAAAACCCTAAAATTTTCTTTTTAGTAATTAAACTTGTGAAATGTTTAATTGTTAATGCTTGTTTCAAATCTACCCTTCTATTGCAAATTGTCAATTCATATTTGTGCTTTAATTCTGAAAATTAAGTGGTTAAATGTCAAAACCCTAATTTTTAAAACCTTCTTGATTCAACCTTTGACTGATAATTCCATTGATCAAAACACCTCCAAATCGACTGTAATTTTGGATTCCGCAATAAAATCACAATATCTTTCATCCCTGGAAATTTGGAAACCATCAACCCCAAGTGACCTCCCTTCTCTCTCCTTGGAGTTGGGGAGGGGAGAACAACTAGGGTTCGATTTTTCCGCTTTACAATTATTTTAATATTATTATTTTATTTTATTTTTTAATTAATAAATAATAATGATGATGAAAAAAAAAAAAGGTCAAATAATTAATAAAAATTTTTGGCCTTGGCCTCTTACCGATCAAAAAAAAAAAAAAATGATGAAAAAAAACAAAGGCAAGAAGGGTGGGGCCCACAACCCACCATTGCTACCACATATATGTGTTAGCATCAGCTCTGTCTACTACCACATATATGTGGTAGCAGCAGTGGGTCGTGGGCTGCACCGTTCTTGCCTTTGTTTTTTATTATTATTATTATTATTATTATTTATTAATTAAAAAAAAATTAAATAATAATATTAAAATAATATTATGCTTTGTGTTTTGTAATGGTTAATATTTAATAATAATATTTTAGCATTTTGATTGAATATTAATAATGGCCCATCGTTTTTACCACATATATGTGGTAGCATTAGCTTTCTCTACTACCACATAGATGTGGTAGCAGCGTAGCAGCTCCATCTACTACCACATGTATGTGGTAGCAGTGACGTTGCTAGGTGTGTGGTTGGGTCAAGCCCAACTCCCCGCCACGCAACCCAAAAAAAATAATTTATTTTTTTATTTATATTGTTTTAAAAGCCAAATACAAAGAAAACATTAAAAAACTACTGCTAAAATTTTTATTTTTCTACAAAATCTCTGTGACAAAACAGAAAGCCACAAATCTAGTTTTTTAAAAAAACTTTCTTTCCTCAAACCAAATTCACTGAAAACCAAAAGGAATGACGAATCCCAAATTAAAATCTGGGCAAAATATAAATTGTAAATAAAAGAAATAGAGGAAAGATTTAGATCAATTTCTTCATTGTTTTTTACACACTCGGGAATAATTATTTTTGGATAACACAAAGAGGGCAAATTTTGCAAAATTTTGCTAGCATAACCCCCAAATATGCACAAATCCAAAGTTGTAAAAACTCACAAAATCAATTCCATCCATACTACACAAATGGAGGAAATGATCACAAACTAAATTTTATGCATGAAATAGAAAACACAAAACCAAAAAGGAGATGGAGAAACTTTTAACAAAAGAAATTTAAAAAGAAATTTCATTGAATCTCATAACAAACTACTTCATATCCAAACAAACTTCCAACAATATTTCAAAATTTCAAAACAAACACACATGAAGAAAGAGGAGCATTCTAAAAAATTTACTAAAACAATAGAAGAGACTATCCAACCTTCAAAGCAATCCAGAAAGTAATTTGTGGAAGAGCTTCAACATTGCAACCAAATTTCCCAATCGAAGTTCCTTCTTCCAAATGAATTTTTCAAATTTGCATTCAAAAATAATTCCTCTCCTTCCCATGAACTCACGGGCCATATATCCAAAAATATTTCAACCTAAACTTTTGGATTGAAAATTTTTTCCAACCAATCAAAATAAAACTATTTTAAAAAGTAAAGAAATATGATTTACATTTTTCCATGGAATAATTCTTTTTCAACAAATAAAATCCAAAAGTTGAATAGAAAGGAAAAGGGGAAATGCTTTTATTTATTTTACATTTTCTTTTTCCCAAGAGACTTTATTTCAACATAAGCATTTGAAATTTAAATAGTAAAGCATATACTTGCTTCTTTTTCCAATATTTTAATACAACTTTAACACAATATATTAAGCAAATTTAACCATTTAAATCTAGCAACTCATTTATTTAATTAAATCGATAAACTCAAGAGCATATTTAAATAACTAATTATGCCAACACAAATAACATCATTCACTCAATTTTAATAACTATTCAAATAATCAGAAGCACGCAAAATGAGGAATGATCAATCGATGACTCACAAACAAAAATACTAAAGCACCATGACTTGCATATCGGTCAAACGGGAAAGGCAACCGACTGACAAAACTCACATGAGTGTGACTGTGGGTCAAGTTAGGGTCCAACCACTATCTCCTTCACTCCCATCGGACAAATAAGGTACGCTCAGACTTGTGAAACCAGGTGGAGTCGATACCCCATACCTACCCGGTACTTGTACCTGCAATGTCTTGCATCAACAAACCACACATGCATATAGACAAATATATAAACAGCCACGACACGTACACCGATGAAGGAGAATCGTGGTGTTCCTTGTCTCACCGGAGTGAGTGAAGGAAAATCATCCCCTCGCATCCAATACACTTGCAAATACACAACATGTAAATAACACATCACACATATAAAGTAAAAGTGTCAGTCCATGACAATAATCCATAAAAATGACATTAATCATAAGTATTGAAATACTACATGAAAGCATACACCACATATCTAGTTAAAGCATGAAATAACATTGCATAAAGACTGAATAAAGCATAACTTTAATGTATCCACTAAATAGTCAACTGAAGTCAAACCTAAGTACAAAAAGAGTCTGATCGAGAAGGGGTACTAAAGAGATAAGGTTTTAATGATAATGACGTTAAGATGTGCATGAATTTCTTCTTTTTTTAGAGCTAGGGAAATCAAGGATAGTAGCGGTTGAGGGAAAATCTGATCAAGAAGCTTTTGTAACCACCAATTGCTTGGGAGTGCATAGAGCCAGGTGGAAATTATAAAAGTAGAAGATAAGGCCTTGATGGAGAGGGATGGTCTTTTGGCCATCTCAGTAGCATCATTAACCAAATTTTCAAGAGGATTTAATAGAAAAAACAAAAAGGAAAGCAAATCATGATTTCAAAAATGTTTAAGCAAGGGTAGCTGATAATAGTGATAAACTTTGAACCTCCCCTCTAAAGTGAAGAATTTCATGATTAGGAGGTAAACTTAGTTCCAAGGGTCTGATAGTTTTCTTTAGCAAATCCTCTGTGAATCTTCATAGGCTCCTCATTTTTCCTGAATAACTGGGACAACTTTCATTATTCACAACCCTGCTCTATTCTTTCCATTTTCTCCCTTTGGTGGAGAGGCTCATCACTTTCGCTATGACCTCCTCATTGATTTCAAACAAGACAACCCCCACCGTAACTCTCCTATTATCCCACGACTTGACAAACTAAATAGACAGGTTCTCATCATACCCATTTGTGCATTCAATAAACTGTGCAACTCCTCCCTCGGTACAAATATGTCACGCCATGGCATTCCCTTTGAATTAAACATGAGTGATAGGTTTTATTCTCACCCTATCCCCACCCATGCTTTGAATAGTCATAGTTAACATAGTAGCAGAGAGCACCCAAACTAAATCCTTAGCCCTATATTTCACTAGCTGTCTAAAAATATCCAATAAAAAATGCCTTGAGGTTTTGGGTATAATCAACAGGATTAAATGCTTACCAATAGGGAGATAATAATTAATTGGCATCCTCATTAAAAAACAAGCATGCCAACCCTTATCCGTTGCACACGGGGAAACATAATGGAGGGTTTCCCATGCGTTAAAAATCACATAGCATAAAAAACATTAAAAAATTATTGTTCTTACTCTGTTGTGTCGTATCTTTGATAGGGCCACACAAAAAATGATGACATCATATCAACATTAAATGGCCTCCAAAATTGGCCATGTGGGCATACCGCACACAGAGAGGCCACATCTTCACACCAACCCTATGATTCATCATATTGGATTGGGGCCCCACCTTTTCCTCCACTTGGTCTAGTTGTTCCACAAGCAAGACATCCACATCAGTTTAGCAACCTTCACCCCCCGCCCCCCCAATGGCGTAATAAGGAATCTCGTTGTCATTCTATTCAACAAGAAATTGAAATCCTTCTCCTACCTAAGAAATTTAAATTTTTGTCAATTGACTCCCAACCTCTATTCCTAAAGTAACGAGCAAAGAAGGATCCAAAGAAGTTAAGCCCATAGGTTGTTCAACATCTTATGTGTAAATTGTATTTTCTTTCCTCTGAGAGGAGTTTTTGGACATTAATAGGTAGGCAATAACATTTAAGATAATTAACTACAATTGACATGGTAATGAATATTTAATTTAGTAACATTCATGATTAAGTTGGCATAGTAGTTAGAATGGATGGGATAATAATGTTTTTGTTACAAGTCATAAAGGTGAGAGGGACTATACAAACCCCAACTCTCTATTCATGAACCTTACTATATTCAATTTTGGACTAATTGAGCCACACTCTATATTGCAAAATATTACTAGATTTTAACTCTAGTGGGGGTATAGAAATGATCTCTTGTTAATATGATTTATGCATTCTTTTTCACATAGTAATGGTTCATGATATGAATATTTTCAATTAGTGTTGGTAAAAGTTTAAATTGTCACACTTTGGACCAACAAAGTAGTTTAGGTGAGACTATTTTGTCTAGTTTCAAGAAAAACCCTTTTCCCAAAAAATAATAAATTGATACATTTTAATTTTTAAAGCAAAAATAGTTTGAATTTATATTGTAATATTTCGTTTGAAAAATTTTCAAGAAAAAGATTCACCGTTGAAACATTTTCACCCAAAATCATCCAGGTGGTAGGCCAACACCTAGTTTAAAGTAAATTCAACAAAAAAAATCAACTTTAGCTCTTGATTTCTCCAAGGGCATATTCATAAAAATTTGAAAAATATATTAATAAATTTCATAGTCTGGAATATTTTATTTCTTCATATATTTTAATTATTTTATTATAATAAAAATATTTGAAAAATATGGATTGTAATACATGAAATCCTTTTCTAAAATTGTATATATTTTTCTTTTTAATTATAAAAAATAAATAAATTTTTTTTAATGCCCCTCTCGTCTACTTTTCTTCATTGTGCACTTATTTACGTGGACTTGGCTTTGTGTCATGGATTGTATCTCTTGTAGTTTGGATGTGGATCATTATGTGGTGTTCACTCTTGCTTTGCACTCTTCATTATTGTTGTACATGTAATTTCAAGTGTTTATCTTATGCTTGATTTGGATGTATTTTTCATGATCTTTCTAGACTAGTGATGTGTTAGATCGCCTCATGGTGACCTTGATTATGGTGTTGCATTCAAATGCATGCTTGCTTCCATGTGCTTGATTGTGAGAACCATTGCATGACTAATTTAAATAATTGACTCATTGGGTTGTCTTGTAATATATTCCCACTGTACCTTTGATGATGGAGATAGACTAATGTCATGATTTGGTATTATCCTATGTGAGATGCTAACATAAAAACTGATTTGATTAGAATGAGATAAATGATGTTAACTAGATTCGTTGATTAAAATTAATAAATCATATTCCATGTTATTTTGATTTGATGAGATTTCATGTTACTAGTAATGTTCTAATGTTCACCCCATTTAGGGAATATATGTGCTCATAGATGTAGAGGAATAATATTGATGATGTTATTTAATGTTGTGTTAATTAGATAAAATTATTGTTATGAAGTTTAATTGATAACTAGATGTGAAAGGGATGATATTGTATCACTCGATTTTATGAGAATGCATACATGTTAAAATCCTCTTCAACGATTTGAGTCAATTTGGTTTGTATTTATAAATGCATGAGCATGTATACTTGACATGTGAATAATTTACTAACTACAGGTACAAGGCATCGACTCCACCTCGCTCCATAGGTCTGAGAGTGCCCATACCCCTGATGGTGGTTAATAGGAGAAAGTACACTGACCAAATACCCCGAGCCAAAACCTATCATCCCTTGATTAGGGCAATTCCCTTGATTTTACTATTTTAATTATTTTATTATTTTAAGCATTGAGTACCGTAGTTGGCAACTTTCAGAAAACCCATTCCTCATGTTGAGTCTGCCTGTAATGATTGTTTATGCATATTCAATCAATTGAGATATGTTATCATTTATTGCATGGATCAATGATAATTTGATATTGTTGAAGTAATTTAATTTTCAAATGTGGAACATGTCTTATTTGTGTTTGATTTAATGGGGATTGAGTGATTTATTATTGGGAGTCTTTTGGGTGTTTATTTCATAATGGTATTTTAAATTGGTCTTTTATTATTATTATTATATTCCTCCCTCAAAGTCATTTTATATTTTGGAGTTGAGCTCATTTTCTCAAAACTCAAGTCTTTTTTTTTCCTTTTGTTCTCTCTCAAAACCCTTCATGTCAAGCTTGGTTTGTTGATTGGGGGAAATTGGATGTAGGTATTTTTTTGGGCATTGGCTTGAAAGAATGGTGTTGGTGAATGCTTTGGGCTGCTCAAAGGATTTGGCTTCTTTTGGTGTATGTGGTTTTCATTTCAAGTTTGAAGTTTATATCAAGGTTGAGGTAGGATCTATAATTTTTCCCTTGAATGTTAGTTGAATTAATTTGAGTAAGTTACAAATGGTTTGACATGAAAATTTAAGCATGCTTTCTATTTGAATTTCTTGGTTTGATTGATTCCATGATTTGTATGTTGCATTGGTTAAATACTTGAGATTATATGGGAAATTGTTGTCCAAGTATTTTGGGATGGTTGTAATAGAAGTTTGATATCATTTTATGTTTTTTGGGGGGTGTCATGATGTAGTTCTCAAATGGGTTGGTCACCAATTTGGTCTCTCGTGCTTTGTTTTTGTCAAACTTGATGCTCTAGATGATTTTCTGGAGAAAAATCACACATCTACACCCAAAGTTATGGAATTGGTGATAGTATCGAGGATTCACAAGATTGCAATCAAAATCATGCAAGTGCTTGACAATGAGATGATTTTAGGTTTTATTCTTCTTCATTGTCCTATTTGAGTTGTTTCTTCAATTTGTCTTAATTCTAGACTTTGATTAGCCTTGAGTGAGATGAATTATATTGTCTAGGTAAGATTCTATTAGATTCCATAGATTATTACACTTGTTCTCGTGGTTTGAAATCAATCCAAGTTCGAATTCATGATTTGGAGACATCTAGGTTGCTCCTTGAGTAATGAAATTGTTATGCATGATGTATATGATCTTTTGAGATGTCATTATGATGATTAGTATATGTATATTTATATCATTCTCATTTATTTATAAGCCTCAAGTGTGGGCGTTATAGTATGTTTAAACTACATTGAAATGGATATTGATACTTGACTTGTGCCTTCCCGGGTGGAATGATTTGATGCTCTTGATATGAGCAATTGTTATGAATGTTTGAGTGCTTATGGATGCCTTCTATCTTATAATGTGATTGTATATCATTGTAGGATCAAGTGGATCCATTCTCTTGGTAGCATGACCAATTGAGTATCCCTTGTATATGGTTGATATGGCATTGTGTAAAAGAGATAATTGATGCAATTGAGATTATGGCAAGTGAATTATGGTATTTTGTTTCATTTTGATTCCTCATTTGATTTAATAGGATGATATTAGGTATAGGTATTAAAGTGGGTTTAGGGAGTGGCTCCCAACATGTCCCTAACTCAAAGTGACACTTTGTCAATCACATTATGGGGAGTTAATCAAGTGAAAACTTTAAATAAACTTGGGATGGGATTAAACATTAATTAATATATTTGGTGCCTCAAACATACCTTGTGCACTAGTATGAGGCATGACCACACATGTAGGCACTAGAATCTTACTCGGAGTGGTATGCCCACATGTGGCACCAGATCTTGTATGATCATCATTCTCATTTATATGAGAATGTTTGGTTTCATGTGGTGCGTCCTCATGAGTACACATGATGAAACTCCCTATACTAGCACTATAGTACCCCTACCCTAATCAGATTCTAATCTCGGTTTGACCTTGGTTAGTTTACCATGTTATGATGTTATAGTCAGATGTTATGATTATTGTGCCTACCTGTTAATGTGGTTTTTGCATCAATTCTTATGTAAGTTTAATTGCTCTCCTGATTCATGTTATTAATCTCGGGCTAACACATTCATTATATATGTGTGTGTGTGTGTGTGCATGTATGACTCTTGGTTGCAGGAGATTGCAGGTACACTACCACATAGGTATGAGGTTCGTCTCCACCTGGTTTCGCAGGTTTGAGTGTTCCTCTTTAGTCCTTAGAGATTGGATTAGGTGGTCGTAAGACCCTCATTTTACCTAAGTCGTGCTCCAATGAGCATCTTGAGTTGTCCATCAGTATTCCCTTTAGTTGGGTATGCAGGTCATCTGTTTCTTTTGCTTTCTTGGGTTGTGTGTTTTGTGTGGTTAAATTGAGTATTTAATCCTTAGTAATTAATTTGATTAAATGGGTGTTTACGCATTAGTAATTAAGGGACTAAATTAAATAGGCTCCCTTTATGCGATTAATCATTATTAGAATTGCTCAATTCAAGTTGGGAGCAAGTTCGATTAAATGGGTAATTTTAAATGATAAATTCATTCATTTTATGCTTTTGGAAAGGAAAGATGTAAATTTATTCGAAATAGAAATAATTTAATCTCTTTGGAATTTTGGAAATAGAAAGGTTAATTTCAATTATTTGAGAAAATCATTTTTTATTAGAAAAGCAAGTTTAATATATATTTGATATAGTTTGAAAGAATGATTTTTTTATTTTATTTAAAAGAGTATTCTAAATCCAAAAATGGGATTTTTGGTCAAACTTTTCCCATTTAACCTAGGTTTTGGAAAAATATTGGAGAGGAATATTTTGGAGAGTTTTTTTTTTTTTAACATTTTTGGGAATGAAACTTTGGGGATTTTGGAGGAGAAGAAATTTCTTGAGCCTGCAGGTTGGGCTCTTCACTAAATCTTTTCTAGGATTGCTATATGAGGTAAGATTCTAGTTTATATCTTTGATTTCTTTGTTTATCAGAGTTTGTTTGTTTTTTTGGAAGAAATTTGATTGTGTTGTTGAAAAATCTTATTTATTTGGGGAAAATGAAAGGGTTGTAGTTTAATTTCTGAATTTCAGTCCTCCTTGCTACCCTTTCCAAATATCCAGATTGAATTTTGGTTGTTCTCATTAAACTTTGTTAAATCCTGTAGTACCCCTACCCTAGTCAGCTTTGTAAAACCGGTTTGACCTTGGTTGACTTTTATGTGGCATTCTTGAATGGTTAAATTACCATGAGGTAATGTTGTAGTCAGATATTATGATTATTGGGCGTACCTGTTAATGTGCTTTCACATAGATTTTCATATAAGTTTAATTGTCCTCTTGATTCTTGTTATTAATCTCAAGCTAACATCTTCATTAAATATATGTGTGTGTGTGTGTGTGTGTGTGTGTGTGTGTGTGTGTGTGTGTGTGTGTGTGTGTGTGTGTGTGTGTGTGTTTGTGTGTGTGTGTGTGTGTGTGTGTATGCTTGTGTGACTCTTGGTTGCAGGAGATTGCAGGTACAGTACCACCTAGGTGTGAGGTTCATCTTCACCTGGATTCGCAGGGTTGAGTATACCTCTTTCATCCTTAGAATTTGGGTTAGGTGGTAGTAAAACCCTCAGTTTACCCTAGTCATGCTCAAGTGAGTGTCTCCTATGGTCCGTTAGTTCCCTTTTCATTTAGGTTTGCGGGTCGGGTATTTGGTTGGCTTTCTTGGGTTGCATGCTTGGCGTGTGGTAAAACTGAGTATTTAATCCTAAGTAGTTATTTTGATTTAATGTGTTCATTTATGCATTAGTAATTAAGAATCTAAAGTAAATAGGTTTCTTTTATATAATTAATCATTTATTTAAAAATTGCCCTATTCATGTTATTAGCAAGTTTAATTTAATGGTTAATTTTAAATCATGAATTTATTTAGTTTATGCATTTTGAAAGGGAATATTTAAATTTATTCGAAATAGAAATAATTTAATCTCTTTTGCTTTTTCGAATAGAAAGGTTAATTTTAATTATTTAAGAAAATCAATTTTGATTAGAAAAGTAAGTTTTATTCATATATATTTTATATAGTGTGTAAGTTTGATTTTGAGAATTTAATTTAATTAAAAATATTTTACCCTCATTAATGTTGTGAATTACAACTATTAGCTTTGTTAATTTTGAGAAAATTAAAATTAAATGAGGGAGAAAAGCATTTATTTTTTATTTATTTTTTAATGGTAAGTGCTATCAGCTATGGGGATAGCGCCCTATATTACTATAGAAACTGAGTACAAAAGTATTACACCAACAAAAACCCTTCACCAAGGGAAGCCGGAGCTTAGGAACAATACATTCTATGCCTAAAAAAGAGATTAAATCTACATGCCAACCTAGTCTATCCTACCAACAAACTTGACTTCTAAATCTAGCTTTGTCTGATAAAGCAAAGGATGGCCAATACTACCTCCCCAATGCTGAGGATATTATCGGTAGATCCCTCGGAAAGCCACCAATCCTCCGATTCCAGTAGCATCATGAAGTTGTTGAGGTTGTCGTTCATCACTCCTGCTTTGAACTTGTGCCATGCCTCTCTTGCGAATAGAGCTATCCTTCTCTGGTCATCTCCATGAACCTCCTCTGCAGGATCCACATCACCCTCTTTGAGCTTTAATTTTGTCATGTCTATCACACTCTCTCCTTCTGCCTCATCAACATCCTCTCCCACCTCGCTCTCATTTACTGACCCTTCGGCACCTTCTTCTTCTGAATGGTTGTTCTCTGACAAGTCCTCTGAATCTAAAGTAGAAGAAGAACTCTCAGCAGGATTGAAATACAGCCTTAAGATACTCTCCCTGGTTCCTTCCCTAAGCTCAAAGATGGCATCCGCTACAACATGTATGTTGACTGGGTTGACAAAACTCTGCATCATGCCAACACCTTCCACCCGCGACTCTAGGATGTCTACAATGGGAGTAATTACTGCTCCATATACTAGCCCATCACACCAACGCTGCTCCAAGTTCAAAGAACAGTCCACCAAGGAGATGTTTGCCCCGCAGATTTCTTCCTCCAGGATAAACGGATTGAGACATTGACGCTCCAAACTGTGCCCACAATTAATGCAGCTCAGTCCCACAAACGGCGACATTTTCACAAAACTTGTGGCTGGTTCCCTCATTTCCCTCCATTTAAAACCAATGGAACCTTCCGGATCTTATTGCCCAATCAAGCATGTGAACTCCACCTTCTAATATTTAGCCTGCAGCTTCTGGATTTCTGCCAGGAAATTGGATATTTTGTACCCTTCACCGCGACTTTCTGAAAGTTGAGATCCACAAGGAGTCCTCAGAGTCGACGCTTTAATTCTGGTCATATTACCTTTCCACCTATGCTTCAGCTCGTGTAAGGCTATCATGATCCAAATCTATCCAATCCCTGTGCGTTGCCATTCTGGTCTCTCACTCAAAATAGTGTTCAGTACCACTGGATCAGCATCCTTATTACCGAAAATAATTGTACCATTATTCTTCTCAATTCCCATGTTGGCTAGGAGGTCTGCCACTTTATTCCCTTCTCTATATGTGTGTTTGAATTCAAATGAGTTGATGGATTCTAGAGCCTTGTTGATATGAGGTACCCACTTGCCGAGTTTCCAATTCGGGAAGTTTGACTTGGAAACCTCATTGATTATAATTTGTGAGTCTCCTTCGAAACATATTTTGTCCAGCCCTCTTTGTACACATAAATCTAGTCCTGCCGCCAATGCCCTGATTTTTGCTTCATTGTTTGTGGCTAGTCCCAAGCTCCCATATAACCCTCCTAGTAATATCCCTGAGGAATTTCTGATGACCACTCCAATTCCTGCTGGTCCAGGGTTCCCTCTACAGGCTCCATCAAAGTTCAGTTTGACCCAATCACCTTGCGGAGGAGCCCATCTAATTAACTTCCTATTAAAATTGGGAGAAGGGATGACCCCCAACCCCCAATCTTTGAGTGTCCAATTACTTTCCATGTCCCTATCCCAGTTGTCGTACCTGAGTGGTTTCACTTTGGGTGGTTTGCCATTGATTACTTCTTCAATACCCTCCTTGATTTTAAAAATCACCTCCTCCACCGAGAGTGTTGTTTCCTTGAAGATCCTTTTGTTTCTCTCTTTCCAGATATGCCATGATAGTAAACCAAGGGAGATCTGCCACAATATACTCCACTTCAATTGGGTGTTTTTCGGCCATGCCACTAGGAAGTCCTTGAGTGACTCATTTCTAACTGAAATAAATTGTATCTTATTCATAAGCCACTCCCAACACACTTCAGCAAAGGGACATCTAAACAGTAAATGATTGGCTGATTCTTCGTTTCTTTTGCACATGATGCACCAGCTTGGTCCTGCAATCCCAATGAGCTTAAGTCTGTCACTAGTCAGAATTTTGCCATGAAGGGCAATCCATAAAAAAGCTCCAGCTTTAGGAAGTCCTATGTTGTTCCAGTAGAGGTAATAAGGCCATTTGCTTTCCCTCACTCTTTAACGTTGGATCTCATATCCCAATTTCACACTGTATTTGCTCGACTTGGAAGCACACCAGAAAATGGTGTCCTCTTGTTCTGACTGTGCGATGCATCTATTTTTGAGTAGCTCTATCAACTTCAAGCACAACCTACTATCCCGAATATCGATTGATTTCCATCCCAGCCTCCCTCCTATGTCCAAGCTACCATCGACATAATCTTTAACGAATATACCAATTGTACTTTCGACTTCATTAACCCAATCTTGTTCAGTAAAGAGATCACCAAGTACATGCTCACCTTCCTATGAATCTCACCAAAACATGGTCGTCTGGCCATTGCCTATATGCCAAGATAAGTGATCAATGATTATGCTCCTGCTATCCCACAAAAAGTTCCATGTCGAGGAGCCTCTTGCTGCATCCGCAATGGTAAGGATCCTATTCGGATTTTCCATATCCAAGTATTTCTTCCTAAAAATTTTGCACCACAGTTTGTTTGGATGATCATACATTTTCCATGTTAATTTTGCCCCCAATGCATGGTTCTGAAGCGCCATCTTTCTTAGTCCGGCACCACCTTCATCTTTAAGTGGGCACATTGTATCCTAGTTGATTAAAGGGATCTTCCTATGTTCTTTGGCACCTTCCCAAATAAATTTCTTAAGCAGCCCATCCAGCTTCCTCCCAACGTCTAGTGGTATCTTGAAGCAAGACATACTGTAGACCGGAATGGTCGAGAGTACTGCTCTAATCATTGTTAACCTTCCCACCTACGTGAGCCACCTATTAGAACAACAAGTTTAGATTATTTTAATAGTTGAAAAAGAATGATTTTTCTTTTATTTTATTTTATTTATTTATTTTATTCTTTTTTTAAAAAAATTATAAAGTAAGTGATTAGGTTAGGGATTCTTCTATTTAACCCTAGGTTTGGAAATATTTTGGGGGCAGATTTGTGGAAAAATAATTTCCCGAAGAGACATTTTGGAAAAAGCTCTGGAGGAAATTTAGGGAAAAATATTCCTAGAAGAGAAGATTTGATCCGGAGCTTGGAGGTTGGGCTCTGCAACAAATCTCATCCAGGATGGCTAGAAGAGGTAGGAATTTGTGTATCATTTTGATTATTTGCTTAATCAAAGTTTTGTGTTTGGTATTCTCCCTGTTTTGTTTGGGTTTAAATCTCCCAGATTGATTTCTTGGTTGGATTTGGGTTTGGATTTTAAAACCATGCATAATAGCTTGTGTTCTTGCAAATTTGGTTAAATCATGGGTGAGAATGTTTCATTTTGCCCAGATATGGGCTTTGTTTGAAGAAAATTGCTTGTGGTTATGGTTATTCATCAAATTTTGAGTATTCAATAACCTGTGAGACTGTGTTTTTTAAAATCATCTCTAGGGTTTATGTCCCTAAAATTTATTTTATTTTATTAAATAAAATTTAAATCAAAATTTAATTAAAAGCGAAAATTTTGGGTTTTGGAGGGGGCGAGCCGAAGCTCAACCCTCGCCCCTCCCTTTCCACCTCTCTGCAGTTACGCAGTATCTTTGTGCCCACCACGGTGGCCACAGAGCCCCCTGCGTCCACTGTGTGGAGGCAGAGGGACTGCGTCCATGTAAGTGGCCGCAAAAACCTTGCTTCACAAGGTGGAGGCTGAAGGGTCTGCGACCACCATGGTGGCTGCAAAGACCCCAGCTCCACTGTGTGGAGGCCGAGGGCTTGCATCCACCGTGGTGGTTGTAGGCTCGACAGCTAGGGCACGACCGCCCCACTCCCATGAATGGGAGGTGGGCCCATGGCTGCCCAGGGTTTGTCACCTTCGTCTTTTTTTAATTATTTTTTTTTAGTTTTAAAAAAATATATATAAATATATTAAATTTTAATTAATATATTTTATTATTATTAAATTGTAATTAATATATTTTATTATTATATATAAATTGTTAATTATTGATTAATGTATATTTTAAATATATGTTAATTTAGATAATTTATATATTAATATATATTATTAATTATATATTAATTGTTGGTCCCTTTTTAGCGTATATTTTCAATGAATAACAATTATTGTTCAATCGTTAATTTTATTAAGTTAGGTATATATATATATATGCTATTTAATATTTTCATATAGTGTATTTGTTTTAAATATATGCAAGAGAATTTTATTTCATTGGGAAATGTTTACCCATTTTGATATTTTTTTAATGTATATTTCCATTTTTGGAAAGTATAAATTTGTGTTGCTAGAGATGGGACTAGATTATTGTTCCAAACCAGTATGACAGTGATGTTTATATAAAGATTAAATATCATATTTAGATGATTAATGCGTTACATTCATGTGAACTTGGTTGAAAAAACCGTAATGATGTATTTATGTTATGTCTTGATGCATATGAACTTAGTGAGTTAGAAAAACAAGAATGACCTGTACCTGGATGAGGTAGATAACTGAAATCAACTTAGATCATTTAGGAAACTTGATCGACCCTTAATGTTTAAATCAATATGGAAAAAGATTGTATTTTCCGGTTATTGCCTTTGCAAGTTTTAATTTCTGTATTCGCTTTTGTTTAAAGTAATGGAAAGGCCTTGGTATGTTTGTTTGGGCCCTGTCATTTGGTTGATTTGGGGTACGACCTGTTTATGTCTTCGGTCTCTAGTTTGGTTGTTGCCTTGTGATGCTATTATAACTGGTCTTGTCCTTTATGCGGGTGTCAAGTGATGTTTTGTGGTTGACCATAGCAGGTCAGGTCTTTAGTTAGAGTATTGTCGGGTAATGGACCTTTTATTAGCTTTTAATATGTTTAGTTGGATCTGTTTCTATGTAGGGATCATTTATGTAATTATTGACTGATGTGGTCAGTTGTTTATTGGTATGATTCGCCTTGATGGCAGGAATGTAAATTATGTGAAACCTATGTACCCTTAACTTATTTAAATGATCAGAGGGGTCTTGCAGTTGAGCAGACCTGGAGATGTAGCCCTTTAGGGGTGAACTCTAATATCAATTTGGTGTTATGTGATGCTTTTGTTCTTATGTTTCATGTTTTTAGTGTTAGCATGTATGGATGGATTTTTGATAGAATGTATAAGTGAATTAGATGAGACTTGTTGTAAATGCATGGTTGTAGTCGTCTCTTAATGCAGTAAAGTGGTTCATGAAAGAGTGTAGTTTGATTTGCCGAATGAATTCTATTATTGTTAATAAAAATAAGAATGCATGAAAAGTTCTCGTTAGTTATGATGAAATTATAGTGCGTTTGGGACAAGATGCATGGCATGTGTTTAATGTAAAATTGAACGATATGAATGGATAACAATTGTTGGATTAACTCGTCATATTACCTAAATTGTAATTCTAATGGATGAACTTCATTTGGTTATTTACATTTCAACCTTAATAAATGAACTTCATCATATTAGCTATATTTTAACCTTAATGGATGTAATCATATGTTATCTATGATTTAATCTTAATGGATGAACATTATCATGTGATCTATATTTTTATCTTGCTGAAAGAAATTATCCTTGTTTAAAGTATTATCTCATTAATAAGATAATCAGCTTATTGGATTAATTAGTGTGAGTTAAGTTAAATGTGGAATTAAGTAATCACGTTGAGAAGCTCTTTAGGTGTTAGTTGATGTCTTCCATTGTGTTATCTGAACTTTTGATAACTCCTTGTATCATTATGTTGTGCCTTATTTAAAAAAAAATTATTGCACTCCATTCGTGTGTTTAGCTTTATCCCTTCGGGGTTTCCTGGCGGGGCCATTAAATGTTCTTAGATTAAGATTCATATTAGAATTAGTTTGGAATTTGGCAGATGGGTTGAATAAATCTATGAGGAATGAATCTTTATGCCCAAATATGGGTTTCTGGTTGAGAAAATTTGCCTATTCTGGGAGGTTATTCAACAAATTTTATCATTTTTTTAAAACCATGGGGTTGCTGGAAAAATATTTTAAGTCTCAGTCTGAGACTATTTTTAAAAAAATGGGGGTTTGTTTATTTTTAAGAAGCTATTTAAAAATAAATAAATTAACATTTTAAATTAAATTTTATTGGTTTGGCATTTTGGGCGTGGGGAGATTTCGCTCTACCCACGGCCTCGTGGATACCCACGGCCTCTGGCTCCACCTGTGGAGACCACATACCATGGAGTCCATGTGTTGTGGCTCCACATCGTGGAGGCCACGGCTGTGGTTCAACATTGTGGAGACCACAATTTGTGGTTCTCCATGGCTATGGAGACTACAGCCAGTGGAAACCTTATGTATTCTTCACCATTTTTAATTATCAGAGGGGTGTTGCAATTGAGCAAACCCGGAGATGTAGCCCACTAGGGGTGAACTCCGATATCATTTCAGTCTTATGTGGTGTTTTATGTTCTTCTGTTTCTTTTTTAATTTAGCATGTATGGATGGCATTATGGTTTAAATGAACTATGTGGATTAGATGAAGTTAATCTTAAAGGCATGTATGTAGTCATTTGATTAAATGCAGTAATTTGGATCATGAAAGAATGTAGATTTGAATAATGGAATGTATTCAGTTATTGATAATGCAATTAAGTATGCATGGAAAGTATTCATTAGTTAATGATGAAATTAAAGTATGTTATGAAATTAGATGCATGACTTATGTTTTAATGAAAGTTTGAATGTAATGTGTAGCGTCGTAAATTGTACGCACTTGCTAGGGTGGTACAATTTCACACCTAGTTTAGCACCCGCCTTAGTGCATTTTACATTCTGCATTGTATTTCTCCTTAAGCACTTAATTAATCAAATTAATTAGGTCTAAGGTCCTATTTCATCATTCTCTACATCATAAAATTGGGCCCTTCTCACTAAAGCGCGCCCTTCGCATTTTATTCCTCCAATACACCACTTAATCAAAAACCCTAATTAAGTCCTATTCCGAACTTGGGGGCTTGGTTTCGGGGTCAAAACATCTCGAAATCACCTGTAACTTCGGGATTCTCTCTAAAATCATCATATCCGACGGCCCTGAAAATTTGGTGAAAAGTTGTCGGGACCGTGGCGCCCGGAGTGCAACATGGTCCCAGACATTTTTCCCAAAATTTTAGGAGCGCGATCCAATCATAAAATAAAGCTTAACCCCAAGAAATTGGTGGGATATTCAATCTCTAGGTCGGCCAAAATACGAATTTACGACCTAGGGTTTCATACATAAAAGCTCTCCTTCCTCATTTGAAGGGATCCGAATTTTGTTTCTAGGAACTTCATATGCAGCGAAAGGGCAGATCTTTGAAGACTTCAACATCTTACAACATCTTTCTATCAAGCATCTATCAAATTCATTCATCCACTTAGGGCTTGGAAGATATTGAAGAACAATAGGAGATTACCGACTGAAGATTGGCTTGTACTCCTCCCTTGAGGGTTGGGTATGATTTCATGTTGTTTTCATGTCTTTACATAAGCTTCAATACATCATTTATCCATGCTTTAGATCACTTTGCATCTTGATTTAGAGCATTTACATTATCATTTACAAGCAATTAGGGTTTACTTTCTAGGTTGCTCTAGTTTGCTTTCTTGCATTTTGGACCTTGCACACACACTAGGTCTGCACACACAATACATTTTACAAAACAACTTGGCTATTCGTGGAGGTGGAAATCACCGAAGCAGGGGTTTGACTAAGGCAAAACCCTATATAGCCGCCCCTCCCCCTTTTCAGATATTATTGCAGGTTTCGGGATTCGGATGACGCCGTGGGATACAGATCTGGAGAGAGAAGGTTGGCACAGCACTCTGTGTGAAATTGCAGAGCAGGAGACCAGGACAGGGGCGCTGGGCGCCCTAGTCCCTGGGACAGAGGCGCTGGGCGCCCTGGTCCTCCGGACAGACAGTTTGCAGACAGCTTTCCAACAGTGTTTCAGAGTGCAGAACAGTGATTTTCGGTGCAGTTTTCAGGACAGTGGCGCCCGCGCCCCCGTCCCGAACATTTTCAGTCCGATTTTGACTCCGGGTACATATCTGCATTCTTATTTCATCCTTGTACTTACAGCTGTTCATTGTTTAATCTCAATTCTGCAATCTTGTTATTAGTTCATACTCGCATTTTGAGATTAGGGTTTGAACTTGCATTACTTGATCTTACAATTTCAACAAGGGAATAGGAATCCTAATAGATATCCCGTGGCTCTCTCTTTCACCAAAAGAAGTAGCCAATTGTGCGATATCTCTAGGCTCTTTCATATTCCGTAATGTGTGTCAAAAGGTAGGATTAGGGCATGATTAACCTAGTCTCGCTTTTTCCCCTACACATAATGTATGGTTAAATTTTATTGGATGAACTTAATCATGCTATCTATACTTTTAACCTCAATGGATGAACCTTATCATGTTATCTATATTTTTGTTTTACCGAAAGAATTTACCCTTGTTCAAAGTTTTATCTTGTCATTAAGTTAATCAACTTAATTGGATTAATTAGCGTGAGTCGAGTTAAGTGTTGAATTAAGTAATCATGTTGGGAAACTCTTTAGGTGTTATTTGAGTCTTCCATTGTGTTTTCTGAACTTATGATATCTCATTGTATCATTGTGTTGTGTTTAAATTTTTTTTAAAAAAATTGCACTCTATTCTTGTGTTTTAGCTTAATCCCTTCGGGGTTTCCCGGCGGGGCATTACATTTGGTATTAGAGCTAGGTTGCAAACATTGGGATCTTCGGTGTCGTTTGTGCCCTTAGTTGTTGTGAGGTGTATCGACCTTATGTTGTATGTTTGTCCTCCTTTTGTATGTTTGTGATTGAGGCATAGGATCTTGAAGATCCTAAGGACTCGTATTCTGTTCTTTTGCGTATTATTTTGAGCAGACCTTAATTGTGTGTAAAGTGTGTGTTCACGCCTTGTTTTCACCTTCTTGATGTTGGTGTTTTTGAGTGATTATATGTGCTTTGTTTGCTTATTGATATCTTGGGCTATGATTACTCTTATTCTGAAAGAGAGTCATATGTACCTTCCTTATTGATTCTTGTACTCTTTAGACTAATCCATTGGGTTGGTGAGTGCTTGTATTAAGATTATGATCTAGCTTAGTGTTGTTCACTTGAAGGACTTGTATGGTAGATGTAATGCTTTTGATGTAGCAAATTGAACGATTATCACACTTCCTCCTCTTCTCTCTAGAAATTAAAAATGTTTGTGATATGTGTAATTATCTCTATGTGGGTTTTCTTGTTGCAAGAGAAAGGTTGTGACTTCTTGAACCCTTGTGCGAACCTTATGATGCTTTTGTTCTTCTAAATAATAAGAGGGCTATGGGTTTAAAAGTTCATATTGGTTATTTGGAGAAAATTGTATATTTACATTAAAGAATCATCCATTTGTATTGTAGGAGTAACATAATTAAATTCTATCTTAAGTAATGTGCATTAATGTGCGAATAGTTGTTATGTGAAACCACCTTGTGTGTAAAAGATGTATAAAAAGGGAACATGTTATAGTGACTAAGAGAGTGTGTTAATGTGTTCCATGAAATATTGTTTTATGTGTTTCATTATACCAATTCAATTGAGGACCTATTTTAACAACGCTCCATTGAACTTGCTTTTGGATATATATGATTGCCTTATTATGATGAGAAAGTGCAAATGAAAAGCTTGTTTGATGTGCATGCATTAATATGTATTATTTAGTTGATAGCTCCTCATTTACCTTCCTATCGTACCTTGATTTTCAATGAAAGGTTGCTAATTATGATATGTTTCGTATTGACTAAGAGTAGTGAGTGTTTGCAAGAGGTCTTGTATTATCAAAAAGATTGTCTGGTTGGATCTCTGTTGTTTGGAAAACTAGAACATTATGTTGCAACCATAATAATTCGAAATATCATGTTAGCCCATTGGCATTCGTCTAAACGGTAGTGAAATGAAAACCGTACAATTAAGATGATAGGCTTATAGTGAGAAATTTTATAATGTTGTGTGATCTTGTTAATCTTGTGCTTATGTAAGAAACGGTTTGACTATCAAACTCTCTTTCCCTTTTCTTTACCTAGATTATAAGATTTTTAGAAATGCTACTAAAGGATGCATTGATTTAAATAGAATGTTTATAAAGAATGTGAAATTATAATTTTGCATTCTGGCTTCATATTGAAAGATGGAAGTCTTAAGCTTCGGAAATAAAATTTGCATGTCTAATAGTGTGAATATGAATGCTTAGTGGAGTTAGTGAAAAATATAGGAATGACGTTACTTCTATATTTAATTTTGAATTGTAAATAATTTCAGTACTTGTATCGAAAATAAATTTCATTCAGTTATTCAAGTGGGAAGCATAACTAAAACCTTCCTTTAGTAGATGATAGTTTATTGAAAAGTACTCCCCGTAAATGTGACTAAACCAATAGTGGTGCTTTCGTGTGTATTGTAAGAAACCTGTGCTTGCTATATGTGCCCATAGGATGGTGAAGTAATCAACCATGGAGGATATCTTTTCTTATGAGTATGGGAAACCATATTGATTATGTGATGTTTCTTATTTGTTACCCTACTGAGTACCAACCTCGGGTTGTTGGTAATTTAGTATGTTAAGGGGTAGTATTAGAAGTCATCGTTCCTTGAATAGTATGGATTGGCGTATGAGTAATATCGGCGCGAAGCGACTTTAGCTTCTCTATTTCGAGGAAAAATACATTTATATTATGAAACTGTATTAAAGGTGTACTCAATACTTACCCTTTTTGATGAACCAATTTATAAGGTTTATGTGTGCCCGCCCAATTTCCCTCCTTTATTTGAGCATATTGACGGCAGTTCTTGAGCATAGTGATGATGTATCTTGGAGGATCTTGTTGCCTTGTCTTCATGAAAGGTAAGTTTTGTCTTCATGAGATGCCAGTTGGTAGGTGTTGGTAGGCATGTGGGTGGACCTTAGCCATGTATACCTCTGGCTTACGACGAGTATCCCGAGACATACGTCGCTATGCGGGACATGACCTGCACATGCCTTTTTTCATGAGGTACACTACCATGCAGGATATGTCCATTGTGTGTCTTCTCTGCTTGGAGTACTTACATGCCTCGTGATGACATGATGCGGGGTGATGTTGAGGTGCACACTACCATGTCGTGTGGTTGTGTGACTAGGCCACACCACATGATGAGATACTGCAATAGCTAGACGATTGTTCCTTCCTTCCTCGTTGGTGGATAAATGCTAGTCACATAGTAATGTTATGTGCAGTTATGATTTTCTTATTTATTTCTTTGTGGACCAACAATTTATTCTATTTTGACTTTGAAGGTTTAGCCACAATCTTGTGATCTTTTGCTTACTTGATTTGGTGTTGCAAATTTTTGGATTTTTCTTGCCTTACTTTTGAAATTAATGGTTTATTATCTTTATTCATGTGTACTTTGGTGGCTAAACTGGTTTATCCTTATTGTTTTTATATGTTGGTCTTGTGTTGAAATGTGAATTCCTCTCCAAGGACGTATGAGGCGGTCTTGGTTGAGTGTGTACGAGGAAGTAGATGTAGGGAACCATGAGGATGGGGGTATGTGAGGTTCTGATGCAGCTAGGACCCACTACCTACCTATGTGTGGTGACTATCTCTTGGAGGCTAACCACCTTACTCAACAAGGGATGTTCACGAAGGTCTTGTATGGAAGGTGGCACCGCTACGGTGTGCCCTAGCACCATCAAGCCCTTGAGTGATATGTTGGACATTAATGGTCATGTTATTCGTTCAGAGATCGGGGATAGAGATGTTGATCATGCATGTTATCTTTGACCGATCATTAGAAATGCTCCTATGTGGTCTTTTCAGTTGTTCATTCCAGTTATGCGAATGGTTATTATGTGCACTCATGGAGTAAATTGTGTTAACTTGTCACTATGTTATGGGACATAGTCATTCCAAAAAGGTTTTTATATGTCTGGCAAGTGTAAACAATTGTGTACTATATGTTGCTCTTAATTTTGAAAGTTAACTTGGTTGTATAAATTGATATTTGAAGCTAGTTCTATGCGATAAAATTTTTATGATGGGGATGGATTGGTAAAAGAAATTGATCATGATGGCATGTTTTCTTGTCATATTTGGTAGATGAGTATGGTAATTGTTGCTTACTTCTTTTAATGCTTTAATTTGGTGTAAGGAAAGGAAGGAAACTCTTGTTTCTCCATTATGATTATTGATAGTTCCTAGAATGTTATAAGAAATGTACAAATTTAGATGTAACTTACCGATGTATAATGGCATTCGTAGAGGATTTAGCAATAATGTTTCATTTTTTTTTGTGAAAAGATTTAAATGTACAATTTGATATTTGTTAAATGAGTTTCAGGGGTAATGCGTGTTACATGCTTTCCATCTAGCCTTACAAATTCCAGGAGTAAGTCGGAACCTGGGGGGGGAGAATGTAGTACCCCTGCCCTAATCAGATTCTAATCTCGGTTTGACCTTGGTTAGTTTACCATGTTATGATGTTATAGTCAAATGTTATGATTATTGTGTGTACCTTTTAATGTGGTTTTCGCATCAATTCTTATGTAAGTTTATTTTCTCTCCTGATTTGTGTTATTAATCTCGGGCTAACACTTTCATTATATATATATATATATATATGACTATTGGTTGCAGGAGATTGTAGGTACAGTACCACATAGGTACGAGGTTCATCTCCACCTGGTTTCGCAGGTTTGAGTGTTCCTCTTTGGTCCTTAGAGATTGGATTAGGTGGTCGTAAGACCCTCGTTTTACCCTAGTCGTGCTCTAGTGAGCGTCGTGAGTCATCTGTCAGTATTCCCTTTAGTTTGGTATGCAAGTCGTCTGTTTGTTTGGCTTTCTTGGGTTGTGTATTTTGTGTGTGGTTAAATTGAGTAATTAATTTGATTAAATGGGTGTTTACACATTAGTAATTAAGGGACTAAATTAAATAGGCTCCCTTTATGCGATTAATCGTTAATTAGAATTGCTCAATACAAGTTGGTAGCAAGTTCGATTAAATGGTTAATTTTAAATGATAAATTCATTTAGTTTATGCTTTTGGAAAGGAAATATGTAAATTTATTCGAAATATAAATAATTAATCTCTTTGGAATTTTGGAAATAGAAAGGTTAATTTCAATTATTTCAGAAAATCAATTTTTATTAGAAAAGCAAGTTTAATATATATTTGATATAGTTTGAAAGAATGATTTTTTATTTTTATTTAAAAGAGTATTTTAAATCCAAAAATGGGATTTTTGGTCAAACTTTTCCCATTTAACCTAGGTTTTGGAAAAATATTGGAGAGGAATATTTTGGAGAGTTTTTGTTCTTTTAAACATTTTTGGGAATGAAAATTTGGGGATTTTGGAGGAGAAGAAATTTCTTGAGCCTGCAAGTTGAGCTCTTCACTAAATATTTTCCAGGATTGCTATATGAGGTAAGATTTTGGTTTATATCTTTGATTTCTTTGTTTATCAGAGTTTGTTTGTTTTTTTGGAAGAAATCTAGTTGCGTTGTTGGAAAATCTTATTTATTTGGGGAAAATGAAAGGGTTGTAGTTTAATTTCTGAATTTAAATCCTCCTTGCTCCCTTTCCAAATCTCCATATTGAATTTTGGTTGTTCTCATTAAACTTTGTTTAATCCCCATTGAATGATCTCAGATTAAGTTTCATATTGGAATTAGTTTAGAATTTGGTAGATGCGTTGAATAAATCTATGAGGAATGAATCTTTATGCCCAAATATGGGTTTCTGGTTGAGAAAATTTGCCTATTCTCGGAGGTTTTCAACAAATTTTATCATTTTTTTAAAACCGTGGGGTTGCTGGAAAAATGTTTTAAGTCTCAATCTGAGACTCTTTTAAAAAAAAATGGAGGTTTGTTTATTATTAAGAAGCTCTTTAAAAAAAAATTAAATTAAATTTTATTGGTTTGGCATTTTGGATGTGGGGAGCTTTCACTCTACCCACGGCCTGTGGCTCCATGTTCTAGAGACCACAAACCGTGGAATCCACGTCCTATGGCTCCACATCGCGGAGGCCATGGTTGTGGTTCCACACTGTGGAGACCACAGTCTGTGGTTCTCCACGACTATGGAAACCATAGCCCGAGGTAACCACAACCCGTGGAAACCACGGTTGTGGTAACCACAACCCGTGGTGACCACGGTTGTGGGGGCCACGTGGTGGTTAAAATATATATATATATATATATATATATATATAATTAAATTTAAATTTTATTTTTAAAATGTTTTATTATTATTAATTTTTAATTAATATATTTTATTAATTATATATTGATTATTAATTATTAATTAATGTATATTATTAAATATATATTAATTGCGATAATTTATAAATTAACATATATTATTAATTATATATATTAATTGCTAATTATTAATTAGTGTATATTTTCAAATATATATTAATTACTGTTCAAGTTATTAATTAAGGTATATATATATAGATATATATACTAATCGATATCTTTAGTTGGTATATTGTTTTAATATATGCTTGGGAACTTTATTTCATTAGGAAATGATTATCTAAGTTTAAGTTTTCTCAAATGTATATTTTTGTTTTTTGGAAAGGATATCTTGGCTTCGAACTGAAAATAAGTTTGGTAAACTATGTCGAGATAGAATGAAAATGATGTTTTAATTTGAAAATGAATATCATATTTTATGTGATTAATGAATAATTAATTTTATATCATTGGGTGTTCTACGTATATTATATTTATATTAATGTGTTTATGGTGGAAAACTCACGATGAAGTATTTAAATTATTGTATGATGCAATCAAACTTTAGTGAGTTAGAAAACCATGAGTGACCTGTACCTAGACATAGTAGACAAACTGCCATCGAACTTAGATCCATTAGAAAACTGGACCGAATTTAATGTTTAAACAATATGGAAGAAGATTGTCTTTCCGATCTATGCCTATGCATGTTTAATTTTTTGTATTCGCATTTGCTTAAGAAATGGCAAGTCTTTGATTTTGTTTTGTTGGACACTGTCGTATGATTGATTTGGGTACTGCTTATGTCCTTGATCTTGAGTTTTGACTGTTTTCATGTGATGGTGTTGTATCTAGTCATGTCCTTTATGCGGGTGTCAAATGTTGATTCGTAGTTGACCATAGTTGGTCGGGTCTCTAGTTAGAGTATCGTTAGTCAGTGCAACTCATATGAAGTCTTGTTTGACGAAGTGGGTATTCCTACCGTATTGAAATCTGTTTGCTTGACCTTGTGTATTCCTTGGTTTAGGGGTTCGTTTGAGTATAGTCTAGTATCATTTAGGAAAGTGGCTTTCGATTGGGGGTCGTGCCCAAAGTGGTTGTTGGGTAACCCATCGAAAGTGTATCTAAATAAGTGATAACCTAATAGCATATTAGAGAGTTTAGTTATTGAAAACCCTAAGTAAGATAACTGTGCCCCATGCATGGATGAGGGATAGTATAGACTCGGCATGTATTGAGAAGGCCTAAAATGGAAAACCAACAACCTTGTCTTCACGAAAGGATGTGCGGGTCCACATGAGGCTTGGATGGGCCGATGGTTCAGAATGGGTTGTCAGGATAACCCAATGGATGGGGCCGGAAACTACGAAGACCTACCATGGTAACCATACCAGGTTATGTGATGACACTTGTCCCTTATGTTCGCTAGTGTGTTGTTTTGTTGTCTTTGATAGGAGCATTGTTGTGGAGTTGTCCTGTTGTTTATGCCTTGTGAGAACCCGATATACATGTTAGACCATGGGTTGCTTATGATGGGTTGCGAAGACTTAGTTTCGCGGATGCTTCAGTTGATCTTTGTATTTGCTTCTTATTATGTTCAGGTGGATCCTTCTCCTATTTAAGGATCATTCATGTATCTATTGGACCGATGTGGTCATATGTATTATTGGTTTATGTACACCTTGATGGCAGGATCGTAAATGATGTGACCTTATGTATTCTTCACCATTTGTAATTACTAGAGGGGTCTTGCAGTTGATCAGATCCGGAGATGTAGCCCACTAGGGGTGAACTCCGATATCATTTCGGTGTTATGTGGTGTTTTATGTTCTTTTGTTTCCTTTTTAATTCTGCATGTATGGATGGCATTATGGTTTAAATGAACTATGTGGATTAGATGAAATTAATCTTAAATGCATGTATGTAGTCATCTGATTAAATGTAGTAATTTGGATCATGAAAGAATGTAGATTTGAATAATGAAATGTATTCAGTTATTGATAATGCAATTAAGTATGCATGGAAAGTATTCATTAGTTTAAGATGAAATTAAAGTACGTTATGAAATTATGATATCTCATTGTATCATTGTGTTATGTTTAAATTTTTATTTTTTTTAAATTGCACTCTATTCTTATGTTTTAGCTTAATCCCTTTGGGGTTTCCTGGCGGGGCATTACAAGAACTATAGTATCTAGGTCCTAATAGTTGAGTATGACCATATGGATTTATTTTCGCTTGATCTGTTGGTTATCTCATTGTGATATATGTCATCTAGAAAATTTGGTGTTGCTCTTGTGGGTGCCTCCTTATCCTTATTGTTGTTGATTGAGGATGCTTCCTCATCCTTTTGGTATTTTATTTATTTGTGCTCAGGCACCCTCTCTCTTACTTGATTGTTACCATTTTATGTGAGTGATGCATTATTGGTATTTGCATCTTGTTGTCCTTTATGACTCTTGTTGGGTTGATATGTTCAGGTTGAGTATTTTCTTCACGTTTGGCTCTTGTGTAAACCCATTTCTCTCCCTTGTATAGTTGTATGACTATTTGGGTCATGTGACTATATCTACGGGCACAATGGTGTGGACCTGAGAGTACCACATGGTCAGTTGGTGTTTCTTACCTTCATTGGGGATTAGAGGACTTGATTTGTGACTAGATTGATGGATCTTACCTCCCTCAATAAATGGACAAGTATAAGTTTAGGATTACACATGTCAACTTCTATAGTCTTATTGTTTGTTAAAAAAAATGAATGGGATATCTTTAGTTTCTTCCTTGTATGACCTTGTTAGGCCAAGAATTCCAATCCTTCCCCATAGCTATAAGAATAGATATCTTATTTATAATATTACATCAATGAAAGATCATGTAAATGCATAGTCTATGCAGTACATGAAATGATTGTATGAGTTACATTAATTGTGAGTAAGTAAATGAAGGTAATGATAATTAATTTTATTTAATTTATAATGTATAACTTTATTTAATTTATAATGTATTGTCTTTATACATATGTGATCAATTAGAAGTCATTTCCTATGGACATTATTCATTGTTTGTGTGCTAAAAGATCATGCACGTGGGCTTATAGATCACTCTATCTCGTATCATAACCAGAACAACCAATCTAAATTACAAAATATGTAATAAAATACTTTATGTGCATTATGATGTACCTTCTAAAAGCTAGAATTAAGATAGATATAGAAGTTGACTTCTTAGTATCACAATCAATATTGAGAGAGAAGTGTGGGGGGGTAGAAAGAGGACAATTATTCTCTTAACGAATATTATATCATACATATCCTTAGGATATCATACATATCCTTAGAATATTATATCATACATATCCTTAGGATATAATTAATATTGCAAATTATATGAAGCATTTAAATAAATGCTTGTCATTGCACTGACATTGTAAAATTAAGGAGCACACTACATCTAAATAAGTATTTGAATTCATTAAGATTTTTTTTTTTTCAGTATTAGCACGCAAGTGATATATGTTAGTACCTACCCATTTTTATTTTGTTTAGACAAGTATTCTCAAATAAAATGTACACAAAGGATGCTATGATCTACACATTTCAGGAGTTTATTATAGGCATTTGGTAGAAATAATACATTACTAGTACTGTTGAGTATTTCTTTAGGTATGTCCCTTCATATTCTAGATAATAAGTTACTTGTTTGTGAGCTTGATTTATATGCAACCACTAGTCCTAGGAGAGTATAATTATATGACATCTCAATCATATTTATATGGATATAATATAACTCCACCTACTGTAGCCAAGTTGAGAATAAGATTTTATTCATTAATCTTCACCACTACCCATGTATACAAGTGATGTCCATGCCAAGAGCTACCCTTGTAACTCAAGGTTTAGGAAACTTTCACTAGTAGCACACATATTATGGACATTAGGAGCTTCTATAGACCAAGTTGGATCATATTTCAATAATAGAATGCATGTGATGTCCATGTAAAGATTCGATGAATTAAATCTAATAATCACATGTTGTGTGCTATTATACGTATTCACTTATCATTGATAACACCAAGTAGTATCCAATGTATCATCATCAATATCAGTGCATGAAAATGGTATGCAAAAAGGGGGTCAAAATGACCACTTTTTCTTTGAAATAAGCTAAACCTAAATTTGGAAGAGTAATTTGAGATTCATGCACTTAAAATTTGAAGATTCAAAAACAATAAGAATTGCAGTATTCTAAATCCAGTTTCTAAACTATTAATTTTTTTCAAAAATAGATAAGATTAAGTGGATGTAATTTTTTGTGTACAAAAAAGTGTTTATAATTTTTCTAACAAATAGCGGTATAAGGGAAAGCCAAAAAATCATTTTTATTGGGGATCACTACATAGACTTGACTAAATGTCTTTTTTCAACCATATAATAATATAGATAAGTGTATTTAAAAGAGCATTTTATTCCCTTTTAAAAAGAATTATTCTTTCTCTTTCTTTTCTGGCCCTCTTCTTTTCTTTTGTAGTGAACATCTTAACAAATACATTACATGTGTATGTTATTAGGAGTTTGTTTTTCAATGGGGAAATAAAATATTCCTATTTTTATCATTACAAAGATAAATAAATCATAAATCTATTGATATTTTACACCCTATCCTTATACCAAAACTCAAAAAGGAAGCTCAATAAATTTTACTTTTTATGTTCCTTGAAAAATAATAGAATATGCTAAACAAAAAATTCATATATTTCCAATGCACTGCAATTATTTTTAGCAACATATTTCAGCTTGCATTTTCTTGTGCTACTCGGTATTGGTGTATGTATATGTATGTATGTATGTATGTATGTGTATGTGTATGTGTATGTGTATGTGTATGTGTATGTGTATGTATATGTATATGTATATGTATATGTATATGTATATGTATGTGTATGTGTATGTGTATGTGTATGTTTATGTGTATGTGTATGTGTATGCGTATGCATATGCGTATGTGTATGTGTATGTGTATGTGTATGTGTATGTGTATGTGTATGTGTGTGTGTGTGTGTATGTGTATGTGTATGTGTATGTGTATGTGTCTCTGTCTGTGTGTATGTGTGTGTGTATGTGTATGTGTATACATACATATAGATATACATATACATATGTGTGTGTACATATACACTCTATAATATTATAATTATAATTTTTCTAACTACATTAATATTTTTAAAATATGGATCTTTCACTATAGATTTATTATAATCATCATAGCATGTTTTCTTTATATTAATATTTAAATAAAAATAGTAAAATTATTTGAGTAGACAATGAAAATTACATTAGATATATGTACATACACTTAAGTTCCTTCACATTAGAAGGTATATTATATAGAACCATAGTTCCCTAATAAAACAAGAGCTGCAAGCAGCGAAGTTCCTGCCGAGCAATGGTCGGAACTGTAGTTGTTTGGTGTGGTGCAACAGTAGGAAGATCAAAAATATTTTTATTTTATAAATGC
Source organism: Cryptomeria japonica (assembly GCF_030272615.1). Lineage (NCBI taxonomy): Eukaryota > Viridiplantae > Streptophyta > Pinopsida > Cupressales > Cupressaceae > Cryptomeria > Cryptomeria japonica. The sequence goes on along the minus strand of NC_081415.1, from coordinate 510,259,287 downwards.
AACTATCAGAATCAATGGGGGAGATGGCAAATATCAGCATATGCAATATCTACTCAATACATATACACAAAATTTGTTGTTTGATAAGAGCTGCACCTGTAGTATGGGCAATTTCCTTTTTTTAATATCAATACTCACATAGAAGGGACTCTATAAATGTGGATCTTAGCACTTCAATAGTAAAATCATCTTTTGAACTTATAGACATAGCCACAACACCATTGCAAATTTTTGGCGCTCTGTGAGTCGTGTTCTTGATTCAAAACAGAATTTAACCAAAATGTAAGCTAACAAATTTCTTGAAACAAAGAAACCTAAATTTATTTTGTGATTTTAAAGAAAGAGAATATCTTCCAAATGAAAGTCCTTTGTAAGAGGTAATTTTGATGCTTTATTAGAAGAGACCTGAAGAAACATGTTACTTACCATTAACAACACATAAAAAGCATTTTTGTTGTCACTTAGAATGTATGTGTATGCTTAGATCTCAATTGTAAAGTTTTCTATTTCAAGGCCTTACTTATTAATGTATATACAAACAAGTTCAAACGACACAGATTGTATACAAGCATTCAATTAAATCACCCTCAGCTTTCAATTAATTTATGACTGTAAATGCTTATCAAAGTTTCAAAATGAATGATTCAAAATTTTAAATCACAATAAAATACTTTCACACATTAGATCACCACAGTAAAAAAGATTCAGATTTATACCACAATAAAAAGATTTCACAAATTTCATTTTATACCTCGGTTTTCCCACTTCTTGCAACGTTTATTCTATTTTTAAAAACCTTGGCAACCTGCCTCTGCCAAAATGGGCGCTTCAGGAACATGAAGGGGGATTATTAGTTGCAACTTCTTTTGTAGACATGAATGCAAAATGTGGAAGCATAGACAAAGCACGTGAACTATGCAACTGACAGGTGTTATCCAGATTCCATAGCCTTTGTCAGAATCCTCTTTTGTCTGTGCTAAAACGGGTGCTTTAGAATAGGGTATGGACATCCATCAAACCGTAATGAAAGGAGTTTTGTAATATACCATGGTTGGAATGCTCTGATATATAGATGTGCGCAAAATGTAGAAGCATAGACAAGGCAGTGAATTAATTGACATAAAGCCTCAATCAAATTCAGTCTCCTGGAACGCCATGACTGTAGGATATGCACAAAATACATCGTTCTGCTTGGTTGTGGCAAAATGGGAGCTTTGGAACAGGATATTAGCATCTATCAAAGATAAAGGGAGGGGTATTATAGCTAGATGTTAAAGATGTAAATGCCCTGGTAAAAATTTATGCAAAATATAGAGGCATACACAACGCGCATGGACAGTTTGACGGAATTCCTCAAAGCATAAAGGATACATATAATTTGTTGTGTTAGTTTTTTTTCTTTTTCCTACTGTTTTTAAATGTTGTGTATGATGGTTCAAATGCCCTATGGAGGTACTGCTTCCTGCATAGAGCCAAAAATAAATTTGAACATAACTAATACATTGAATCTGCTATTGCTTTCCCAATCAAGATTGCATCGATTATGGGAATATAGAAATGCCATTGAAAAAATCCATTCCCAATCTATGCAAAAATGAAAATATCCAGCAGTTCAAACTAAAATGCATTTGACTCACAAGTGGTAAAAGCAACATAAATATGAGCCTAAACTAAACCCTAAGATGATCAGATAAACTACGAAAAAAGAGTTAAAAAGTTGCAAAATGTAGCCCCCAAATAATCATAACACGTTCGGATATTAAATCCCTCCCTCTTCAAAGAAATAAGAGAAGACGAACCAAAGTTTTCTCCAACAGAAACATGTTGAACTGAGAAAATAGTTAATAAGACGCCCAAATCATGGGCCCAAAGATAAAATGCATGAAAGACAAAACCGAGTACTAAGGAAAATTGAACCATAGCATACCGTGAAAACAAATATGAGCAACTCCTGGTACAATGGTGATTTACCAATATAGACCTCTCTATATAATAGTGACCTTGTAACTTGAATGGAACAATTTCTACACCCTATGTGCCTCCCCATTAGGCACGTCTGCAGAATGTGGAAGCATTGACAGGGCATGTAAACTGTTTGACAGAATGCCTCAATGAAACTGTTGTCTCTAGGAAAGACCGTCACTAAATATGATTAAAAAAACCAAAGGAATTTATGTTTTTTAACCCATGATGTCGAGAGCATCAGAGTCTTCGTACAAGGTTGCAGAGGTTGCCTTCCATCCGTTTCCTCCTCCGCCATAATAAGCAGATGCCGAGACCGAATCAATTAACCACACTGATAATATACATTCTCAGTTTCTTACTCTGTCTTAGAGTTTGGCCACATTGGACTGAGGGTTCTAAGACAAGTCAGGTAGGACAAAGAGTGGGTGAAGGACTTAACCGTCAAGCCATATAGGTAGTCGGGGCCTCGACAACCTCGAACTATATGTGGATAATACCATATATCATTGAGGGGAGGGGAGGCCTATATATCTAGAGGGGGAGTGCCAACTCTATAGCCGCCCTCGATCTCTTGAATGATTCGGGATCAAATTTGAGCAGCATTCATTCCTTGGAGAAGAAGCAGCACCCCTCATAGTTTTTATAGGGCCGGGGGTTTACGGTGATAGTTCTGATACTTAATATAAGTGCAGATCTAATAGCCAACAAGATGAGAGGGGGGGTGAATCATACAAACTTAATCATTAATGAAAACATCAGATTCAACCTCGGTAACATATATCAGTCATAGAATAAAAACTGTCAAACATGCAAACTCAAAAGCATATGAACAATATAAACCTCATAACACCATATTTAACATGGAAACCCAAATAGGGAGAACCACTGTGGGATTTCGGACCCACTAAGAAATATACTCTTCTAGAGTATGCTCGGTTAAAAGCCAATCCTGTTAAAGATTACAAAACACATTGCTAGATGTGACCCGGTTAAGGGATTTCCCTCAGATCTGTTAGGATCTTCACTTTGTTAGAAGTGACCTTATCAAAGGATTTCAAACACTCATTTAGAATGTCACCTTGTTAGAGGATTTACTTATAAGACTGTTAAGTCCACTCGGTTAAGAGATTTCCTGTTACTTTCACAAGCTAACAGTAATACAATCTGTCTGCAACTTTACATCTAAAATGCTAAAGCAGATTCTTATTTGTTCAACACAATCTAGACATAGAACTATTCTGGTCTATTTGTTGGGCATCAATACTCTGTTATTCCAACAGGTTTTCAAGCTTCTGTGCTCGGTGATCACTATGTAGCATCCTTGTGCATACACTTGCTCGCATCCATTGTTTATCAACAATTTCCTATTTATAGACAATCATCTAACCGTTTAATCTCCTTGATCACATTTCCCATGATCAATCATAGCCATCAGATCTTCAATCTTGTCCAGGTTCATTGTATCTTACGATCTGAAAAACGTTTTACCCTGCCTCGGAACTTGCACAATCATCTTGGAACTTGTGTTAGGGTAATGTGGTTCAATCTGAGCTGTAGATCTTCTTGCCGACTTTCCATTGCCTTAGATTTGTTAACAAACTTCTTCCACGGCTTGCCAATCATTGATCCGCTCCATCTCATCAGCTTCTTTCATTAAATATCACATGTAACCATTTAATGCATTATGTTATAGCTTGGTTACAACTCAGTGAATACTAAACTTTACTCGGTAGACATTCTGTCTTCATTAACCGACTGCGATAACCTTAGGGTTTACCGACTAGGTTCCTTAGGGTTTACCGACTAGGTTCTTTGCCTGATAACATAGTGTAGTATTAACCTTTCCATTTTACAACATATGTATGATGTTAAAACAATCTAAAACATCAAGATCTCATCATTGTCTGACTCGGTAGAGTTGCCCATTGAATAACTTATCCCTTTATTCATCATATTCTTTCCTGTGTCTTTACCGACTTTTTTATAATCTTCATATCATATTTCTTAAGATATGGCAACATCATACTGAATTAGAAAATCAATTTCTTGACATCAATGACAAAATAATAATATCAAGACAGTAAAACATCTTTAATCAGTTATGTCCATAATCATCAACAACCTTCTCAATATCCTTGTTATATTGCCAACAATCTCCCCCTTTGGCATTGATGGAAAAACCAATTGATTTGATCGTTAAGAATTCGGATTGTTGTGATTCTGAAATGCTGAAATGCTCTCCCCCATACATCAGACTTCTCTTCTGGTTTTCTCTCAATCTTCTCAGGTCTTCTCCTCCTGGTAGTCTTCTCCTCCTTTGACAACAATGCCAAAAAGAAAAGAACTAAAACATAAGTTGTTTCTGTAAGAAGTTATTTCCTGCTGATGTGTATCAACTGAGTCTCAGTCAGAGCATTTGATTACAATTCCTGTTCCCTGTATCATTTTCTGTATTATCCCAATATTGTTCCAGTACACTTTCAGAAAAGCATTCTTAAAGTGTATCACTCCAGCATCAACTCCTAAAAGATATGCAATAGATTCACCGAAGTGATGCTTTCACCAAACTTGGTCAGTGAGCAAGAGATAGGGGTAGGACCCCTAACTTACTTCTGAGATATTCAAAAGTGTCCTTTGGTAGTGGCTTGGTGAAGATATCAGCTATTTGTTCCATTGTGTTAACATATTCCAACACCACTTTCTTTTCATGAGCTTCTTCTCTAAGATAATGATATTTGATAGATATGTGCTTTGTCTTAGAGTGCATAACAGGGTTCTTTGAAATATTAATGGCACTAGTATTGTCACATAATATAATTACTGGCTCGGTAACTTTCTCATTTATACCATCCAACAATTGTTTGATCCATGCAATGTTGGTACAATTCAATGCTGCAGCAACATATTCAGCTTCGGCTGTTGACTAAGAAACACATCCTTGTTTCTTGCTAAGCCAACTCACTAGTCTTTCTCCTAAGAAGAAAGCTCCTCCACTTGTGTTTTTCATGTCATCAATGTTGCCTACCCAATCAGCATCAGTATAGACTTTCAAATCAAAATCATTTCCTTTCTGATATGCTAAGCCATAATCTTCAGTACCTTTCAAGTATCTGAAAAATTTTTTGATTGTTGTCATGTGTATTTCCTTAGGATTTACAGAGAATCTTGCAACAATACCTACTGCATGCGCTATATCAAGCCTGCTGTGAACAACATATTGTAGTTTTCCAATCATGGATCGGTAGAGTGTCTCATCAACAGATGCAGATTCATCATTCTTTGATAGTTTGCAGTTTGTAGTCATGGGAGTACTTACTGGCTTTGAATCCTCCATTCCAAATTTCTTCAAGATTTCCTTTATGTATTTGGATTGAGTAATGAAAATTTCATTTTTCATTTGCAGTATCTGTAAGCCTATAAAATACTTTATCTCACCGATTAATGACATCTCAAATTCTTTGCTCATTTCATTACCAAAGTTCTTGCATAAAGAGTCATTTCCACAAAATATAATATCATCAACAAATATGGTTGAGATTAGTATTCCATTTTCATCATTCTTCATGTACATGTTGTTGTTCTCACTTGTCCTTATAAAACCAATCTTAATCAAATAAGAGTGTAGTCTTTCATACCATGCTCTAGGTGCTTGTTTCAGACCATATAAAGCTTTGTTCAATTTACATACCTTATCTTTATTATTATCTTCAACAAATCCTTTAGGTTGTTCAATGAAAACTTCTTCTAATATTCCATTCAGAAATGCAGATTTGACATCCATTTGATATACCTTGAAGTTTTTGTAAGCAACATATGCCAACAATGTTCTAACTCCTTCAAGTCTAGCAACAGGTGCAAAAGTCTCACCATAATCAATTCCTTCTTCTTGGGCATAACCTTTGCAAACCAATCTTGCTTTGTTCTGAATGACCTCTCCTTTCTCATTTAGCTTGTTTCTAAAGATCCACTTTGTACCGATTACATTTTTGTCCTTAGGTCTTGGGACTAGTGTCCATGTGTCATTCTTCTTGATTTGATCAATCTCTTCAGTCATAGAATTTATCCAATCTTCACTGTTGAATGCCTCTTTTACTATTCTTGGTTCAAATTCAGATATCAAACATGTGTTCTGTCTCAGTTTGTTCCTTGTCATCACTGGATCATCCTTATCTCCTATAATCTGACTTGGTGCATGATGTCTTCTGACATATTTGGCTAATACAGGCTCGGTAGGCTCTGTATGATCCTCTTCATCACTCAGTAACTGGATATCTTCCTCATTTCCTTCAGCAGTTATCTCGGTAGGACTTTTTGATTGCACATAGACAAATTCATCATAGTCTTCTGGTTCTTTGGAATTCCTGTCATCAGTTCTTTCTGCAAATTCATCAATTTTTACATTTGCACTTTCTACTATTTTGTTAGATGATTTGATCAGACATTTAAATGCTTTGCTTCTAGAAGAATATCCTAGAAATGTTCCTTCTTCACTTTTCTTATCAAACTTGCCATTTCTATCATCTTTATGAACATAGCATTTGCTTCCAAAGATCTTAAAATAACTTACGTTAGGTTTCTTGCCATACCAGATTTCATAAGGTGTCTTCAAAGTACCTTTCTTCAATTGAACTCGGTTCAAGGTGTAAACAGCTGTGCTTATTGCTTCTCTCCAAAATGTTTGTGGAACCTTCCTTTCAATCATCAGTGTTCTAGCACAATCCACAATAGATCTGTTTCTTCTTTCAGTTATTCCATTCTGATGTGGAGTCCTCGGTGCAGAGACTTGTCTTTTAATACCATGATCATAGCAAAATAGGTTGAACTCATCAAATGTGAACTCTCCTCCTCTATCTAATCTAAGACATTTCAGTTGTCTTCTTGTTTCATTTTCAACTCTAGCCTTGTACCACTTAAACATTTGAAAAGCTTCTGATTTTTCTTTTAAAAACATTACTGACATCATCCTTGAATAATCATCCACAAATAATATGAAATACTTATCACCATAATAACTTTGAACTTTCATAGGACCACAAAGATCAGTGTGTACAAGATCTAAAATTCCCTTAGAAGTGTAGGACTTACTTGTAAGTTGGATCTTGTCATCTTGCCCATTTGGCATCCTGGCCACATAGCATTCTCAGATTTTTCAAGACTCAGTAAACCTCTTACTCTATGCTTCTTACTTATCTTGATCAGATTATCAAAATTAACATGACAAAACCTTTTTATGCCATAACCAGGTGTTATCAATCTTTGCATGCAAACACTTGTTGTGAGTTGAGTCAAGGTGAAATGTATTACCTTTTGTTTGTGTCCTGGTAGCAGCTAACTTTCCATTCTTGTCATGAACTTTGACAATTCCTTTCTGAAATTCTATTCGGTAACCTGTGTTGTTTAGTTGTGCTACACTCAACAAATTATATTTCAAACCTTCAACCCAATAAACATCATTGCATCTTGCTTTATCAAGAAGTGTTATGGATCCTTTACCTCTTACCGGACATGGTGCATCATTACCAAGTCTAACATAGCCTCCATCATAATCTTCTAACATAACAAACTTGTGTTTATCTCCTGTCATATGATGTGAGCATCCACTATCTATAATCCAAGAATCATTAGTGTTTATGTGAGATATAAGGGCTTTTTCTTCATACCTTTCTTCATCTGATCCATCCTTGATAGCCACATAAACAACTTCCTATGTATCAGTCTCATCTGATTTATCATCTTCAGATTCCTCATCAACAATTAAGCAGGTCTTTCTATCTCTTCTTCTAAAGTCTCGGTGACCTCTGTAATGATTATCTTTCTGTCTGTCATCTCGGTAATCTCTCTTTTTAGTGAAATCTTTTTTAGGATAGTTAGAAGCCATATGTCCAATCTTATCACAATTGAAACAATTCAAGGGTAGTTTTCCCTTATACTTACCTTTGCCTCTTGGTAACATTTTGGCCAATAGTGCTTCAAACTCTTCTTGCTTTCTGATTTCTTCATACAGTTTGTGTACCTCCTCCATGTTCTTCCAAAATCTTTCACTTGCTCCACTATGATCTTCTTCAGAGTACTTATACTTTCTTTCATTGTAATCATTAGATTCATTCAGATGAAAAGAACTAAATGCAGATTCAACTTTATTTACTGATGACCCACTGTTATCAAAATTACTTAACTCAAATGCATGTAGCTTACCAATAGTAGCATCCAAGGAAACTGGCATATTAGGTACAAACCCCACTTCATTGATTGCAGAGACTCAGATTGCATAGGCAGGTAGAAGGGTTCTTAACAACTTACTTGTCACATCCTTTTCTTCAATAGTTCCTCCTGCTCCTTTGATTTGATTTACGATCTCCTTTAGTCTTGTACTGTACTGGGTTATGTTCTCACCTTCATTCATCCTCATAGATTCAAGTTGTCCTCTTAGACTATCAACTTTTTCTCTTTGAACATGTTCATCTCCTCCATATACAGATATGAGCTTAGTCCACATAGCCTTTGCATCATTGCAGCCTTCTAGATCATTAAACTCAGAATCGATCAATGCAGATGTTATTTCAATCATTGCTTGAATGTGTTTTTGCTTTGCCTTTATCTCTTCCATAGTCAATGGATAGGTGCTCGGTGCAACAAAATCATTCTCCAGATAGTATATAGCATATTCTCCAACTCCTGATAGATGTAGCTTCATCCTTTTCTGCCATGTAGAGAAACTTGACTTATTCAGCTTAGGTGCATCCCTCTTATACATCTTTGGATCTTTAACTCAAGTTCCTTTAAACTTTCCTTTCGGAGTCCAAAGCTCTGATACCAATTGATAGTTCAGATACTTAATATAAGTACAGATCTGATAGCCAACAAGATGAGAGGGGGGGGTGAATCATACAAACTTAATCATTAATGAAAACATCAGATTCAACCTCGGTAACATATATCAGTCATAGAATAAAAACTGTCAAACATGCAAACTCAAAAGCATATGAACAATATAAACCTCATAACACCATATTTAACGTGGAAACCCAAATAGGGAAAACCACTGTGGGATTTCGGACCCACTAAGAAATATACTCTTCTAGGTTATGCTCGGTTAAAAGCCAATCCTGTTAAAGATTACAAAACACATTGCTAGATGTGACCCGGTTAAGGGATTTCCCTCAGATTTGTTAGGATCTTCACTTTGTTAGAAGTGACCTTGTCAAAGGATTTCAAACACTCATTTAGAATGTCACCTTGTTAGAGGATTTACTTATAAGACTATTAAGTCCACTCGGTTAAGACATTTCCTGTTACTTTCACAAGCTAACAGTAATACAATCTGTCTGCAACTTTACATCTAAAATGCTAAAGCAGATTCTTATTTGTTCAACACAATCTAGACATAGAACTATTCTGGTCTATCTGCTGGGCATCAATACTCTGTTATTCCAATAGGTTTTCAAGCTTCTGTGCTCAGTGATCACTATGTAGCATCCCTGTGCATACACTTGCCCGCATCCATTGTTTATCAACAGTTTCCTATTTATAGACAATCATCTAACCGCTTAATCTCCTTGATCACATTTCCCATGATCAATCATAGCCATCAGATCTTTAATCTTGTCCAGGTTCATTGTATCTTACGATCTGAAAAATGTTTTACCCTACCTCAGAACTTGCACAATCATCTTGGAACTTGTGTTAGGGTAATGCGGTTCAATCTGAGTTGTAGATCTTCTTGCCGACTTTCCATTGCCTTAGATTTGTTAACAAACTTCTTCCACGGCTTGCCAATCATTGATCTGCTCCAGCTCATCAGCTTCTTTCATTAAATATCACATGTAACCATTTAATGCATTCTGTTATAGCTCGGTTACAACTCGGTGAATACTAAACTTTACTCGGTAGACATTCTGTCTTCATTAACCGACTGCGATAACCTTAGGGTTTACCGACTAGGTTCTTTGCCTGATAACATAGTGTAGTATTAACCTTTCCATTTTACAACATATGTATGATGTTAAAACAATCTAAAACATCAAGATCTCATCATTGTCTGACTCGGTAGAGTTGCCCATTGAATAACTTATCCCTTTATTCATCATATTCTTTTCTGTGTCTTTACCGACTTCTTTATAATATTCATATCATATTTATTAAGATATGGCAACATCATACTGAATTAGAAAATCAATTTCTTGACATCAATGACAAAATAATAATATCAAGATAGTAAAACATCTTTAATCAGTTATGTCCATAATCATCAACAACCTTCTCAATATCCTTGTTATATTGCCAACATACGGTTGGGGTTAGGCGGGGGGCTAACCTTTAGTAGGTTGGTTCAAGAGTCTGGGGCACATAAGAGTCATCATAGTGAGTTGGTATTACGAATACCCTTCTATTCGATCTCATCATATTACATACGGCCCAGAGGACTTACCGAGCAACTTTAGTCCTATTAATCAACCTGCTAGAATAAGCAACATCAAGCCTTCATTAAATCTTTGGTAGGATTAGTATGCTACATGTTCCAAACATAGAGTGCATAGGGAATGAGGTTTTTAAACAATATATGTACATACCTGACAATCCAAAGAAAAGTGTAACATCTCCTTCCTTGCACATGTTACATCCAGAGTGCAATGAGAGTATCCCTCTCTTTGGCATGAGGTAGTGCATGACTGAGAAAAGGCCCTTCTTCATCTCCCCAGCATATTGAGTGCCAAGGATCACCATTTCTTTGCATTTCAAGTTGAGATCTATGCTTGTGGATGAGGTCATGTAGTGTGTGTATCGGTTGCATAAAAATTGGCCTCCATTGTATATGGTGAAATCTGGTACACCAAAGTTCTCCAGTTCTTCTGGTGTTGTTTGAATACACCTGAATATATCATCTCAGCACAAGTACAACATCAAAATTCTAATTCTTAGAAAATGCAAACTAAAGGCTTGATTTGCAGTCAGTTGACCTAGACATGCATTCGATTAGATCAACATGTAAATGGATGATTAGATTAGAACAAAAGCTCCAAGATAGTTCAATTTTAGGAGATTATATTTAAGCCACAATAGAGATGGCCATGTAGAATTGTTTTATATATTTATGATTATATGGTGGTAAAATTTAACTATTCTAGAATGAATTGCATGAAATCAAAGAATATTTTATATATTCACAATTGTATGGAGGTAAAGTCTAAATAGTTTTTAAATGAATCTTTGAAAGGAGTTGTTTTGGGCAATTTTAAAATCATCTCACTACATTGGACTCTTACATGTTATGCATGAAGAGGGAATGATAGGCTCTTGCAAAGATAATCCTCACTTTTAACCTATGCTCTGGATCCCAGTTGAGGAATTTATCATTCACAAACACCTGATTCAAAAAGAAAATAATCACAGTTATCCTTAGTGTTCACTGCCTGGGAAATCTTCCATGAGGAATTAGATTCCTAGATTGAACTCAATGCATTAATTAGTTAACAATCCCAACCTTGTCCAATGAATTCAGATAATCAACAGCTCTCTCTCTATTGACCAAAAATGTTTGTTCATCCATCTCAATGTTTGGAGAACCGTTGAAAGAATAAGATATTAGATAATAAAATAGAATTGTAATACGAAAATTTCTAAGAATACACATGTTATAATGATCAATATATTCAGTATAATCATTAGAACAGATAATTGAATAGACTGATGAAAAGAAACATAATATTTTCATCAAAATATGATTTTCAGTAATATGAACTAATAGATCATGCTTCGTTTTTTTATCATCATATAGATAACAAAATGTTTTGCATTGTATATCATGGTTGACCATCAACATTGAGAATGATGAGATTTGTTCATTATTTGTTAGATGATTGTAATTGACATTTTTGATTAATAAAAGTATATTTTGAATTACATATCAAAATATATCATCAAAATAATGGCTATAAAATTTGTGATTATTGTCTTAATAATTTACCATAAAATGTCACCTAAAATATTGATAAACAAATCTGATAGGGTTTTACAAAACGTTCTGTGTAACATGAGAATTACACTTCTGATCCATCATAAGGTAATTTTTTTCCACAAAATTTAATCTCCATATAGAAATTTTTTAAAAATTGCAGAAATTTTTATATCAACCTTTGGAATGATAGTCATCATAGAATAAATTTTTATATCAACCTTTGGAATGGCATTCATCATAGAATAATAACAATAGCCATTGCATTTGTGTAAAAAAGTTGTTTAACATTTTTTTTCTATCAATAATAATAGATCAAAGTGTGTCATCCAAAACTTTGATAAAAATACAGTTCTTAAAAGAACATTTCTACACAAATATAAAAAACATCATTTCATGTTTATACCTTCCCCACCATAGATCCTATTCAGATGTCTCTTCCCTCACAACCCTTTTGTATTTTGGTGAGCTACTTGTTTTTGCACCAGACATGGTAGCTAGAGCACCAATACAAGTGATGAAGGACCCTTTCTCATACTTTATAGCCTCCTCATAAAGTTCTGTTTAAACAACACAAATCCCACACACACGAATTGTCAACAATAACTTATTTAATCCACGATCTTATATCTAAATAAACAATTAATACAAATAAATGGCATTGCACCTGGAGGAGAAAGATTATAGAGAACATGGGTGAGCTTCAAAGAACTGTCATTAATGGTGGGTTTAGGAGAAATTAAGGACTTGAGAGGCTGCCCTCTTGCCTTTGCCATTTCTGGATCTCCATGAATCATTTGGGGCCCCTTTTCCCTCGTCAGGGATGCAAGAGAAGCACTGAATAGCATACAACATAACAAAAAACATTTTAACACCTCTGCAGAATGTGGAAGCATTGATAGGGCATGTAAACTGTTTGACAGAATGCCTCAATGAAATTGTTGTCTCCAGGAAAGACCGTCACTAAATATGAATAAAAAAACCAAAGGAATTTATGTTTTTTTACCCATGATGCCGAGAGCATCAGAGTCTCCGTACAAGGTTGCAGAGGTTACCTTCCATCTGTTTCCTCCTCCGCCATAATAAGAAGACGTCGAGACCAAATCAATTAACCACACTGATAATATACATTCTCAGTTTCTTACTTTGTCTTAGAGGCACCACTACCCACTGAAAATGGTGAGTCTCAAAGGAATTTTAATAGATCTAATAACTATAATAGAAAATGTGAAAACATAGATAAGACACGTGTTCTATTTTGCATGCAGGTCACGCATCTTCCCTGCCTTGCAATTTTTAGAAGTGAATACCCCAAGATCTATTGCCTTTGTTAATCGTGTGTTCTCTCTTATCGGAACCTATGAATAACTCTAAATGCATCTGCCAACCGTGTGCAATACGAATCAGAGATTGCCAAAATACATTTCACAAAAATTTCTGTTAAAAAATGAGCAACTTCTTGATAGCACATAATGGAAAATAAAACTATGCAAAGTTTTATGGCATGTTGATTGGGTGAAAGGGGAAAGATTAATCATTGTTTACCATTAGATGCCTTCGCTATAGTTTCCTGCAGGCAGGAACTAATAAATACATTGAAATTTTCCTTTTATAGGATTTTTCATTAAATTCGTATACTACCATACTTTTCAACTAGGTGAGATCCTAGTTCATAGTTTTCACATAATATAAATATAATAGTGTCTATTTATTTAGAATAATACCAATAGTTGTTGAGATAGCCATAATTTTCATATAACTCCTCATTTATTTATAACTATACCAACAGTCTTTGAGATAGCCATCATTTTCATATAACTACCTCTTAGGGTACTTGCATATCTCAAATTCAATGATATACTTGCATAACATACTTAGTCAATCATGTGCAACATTTTTCAAGACAAGTAAATTTATTTCTTTAACCAACCTCGGCAAGGTAATTACAGTTATTGTGTGTTAAACCTTCACCAACTAGATGGAGTCACTTTAAAAATAGAGTGATCATATTCTTTTTCGATTATAGAGAATTCTAGGATTTATTTTAACCTATGTAAAATAGAAAAGTACTTGCAATAGCTAGGGGAAGCTTCACCACCCAACCTAGGATAGCTAAGTATGCACCCCAAGCTAGGGAAAATGCATAGTGACTATATTATAGTTACATAGAAAACATAAATATTATTTACAACAAAAGGTGTGAATTAATTAACAACCGAAACACATGCACACATACTTTCAAACATAGAAAAATTTCTCAGGGTCTACATGAAAGAGTTTTGTTAAAAACTCAAAAAGGGGATGCAAAGCAAATCTACCTAAGGGGGATATTATTGACAAGAACCAATAATTTCATCTATAAAAAAAAGTCCCTTCTTTACAAATTTTTTCATAAACCTTAATATGATCCCAAACAGATTGCCAAAGTCCTTCCAACATGCAATTTCAAATATAACAACTATTCTACCACTAAATCCATATGGTTACTCTAATCTTGAATTCCCTCATAAGGATGCTTACTTCAGCAACCCCACACAAGAAGTAATTCTCACCTCTCAGGGAGAGCACACTTCTCCTTCCCACAAGTAGCTAGGATTACATTACAATAGAACAAAATAAGAAAAAATTTACAGCATACTTTTTAAACATAATCATAACATGTAAAATAAAACATAGTTAGAATTTTAAGATATAAAGCACAAGATGTGTAATAGGTGGTATTGTTTTCAAGTTATTTTATAACAATGGAGAGAGGCCTACTTTGTAAATTTTTTGCACCTACAATAGAAAGACTCAATTGCACAAATATTCACTCTTCCTCTAGCCTTCTCTATTTCTACAATGCACTCCTCTTAAATTTTCCCTTTTTCAATTTTCATTTCCAAATTTAAGATAACAACAATAATAGAAATCCCTTGAGAAAAATAATTACAAAAATATATATAATGACTCTTCAAAATCATGGCCTCCTCAATAATCGTGTTGTACTCATTGTCATGCATGTTTAGGTATAAAGATGACACTTTTTACTTTCATAGATGATCTTCCAATTCACTTAAAATACATAAATCTCATGCATAATCTTAATTTTTTCCACATTGTTGTAGGCTATGTTAAAGAACTAATTTTCATATATCCCTAAAGGAGGCCTAACTTATCACACTATGACTTAGAGCCTTGTGAATATTAAATAAGATGAAGTTTCATACCAAAATAGTATTTAAACTTTACAAAGTTTAAATCAATTATTCACACTAAGAAACTAATATTTTACCATAATGATTCACCTTGACAATATTTACAAACTTTAGGTATACGTCATTTAACAATATGCATACACCACATATGATTCATTGAACAAATTCACATGACACACAAAACAAAATGAGTTACTCGATATAAAAGATTTCAGTCTCTCTAAATAAATTAAGTTGGCTCTACTAGTTTTCACAACAAATATCACTATGCATATTACCCAATTCCACTGGCCAACCAATTAACCTACACACTAGATTATATAATTAGTTCATCATTAAAAATTCTCATAGTCAAAGCATTTATAATGTTAAAATATAGTATTTTCACAAACAATATGTCATCACAAATATATTGATAAGGTTTAGTTTGATTAAAGATATATAACCATAGATGTACATGCATAATTGATCTAGGTGGATCTTGAGACCCTGGAAATTTAACTATTTTGAATGTCTGCAAAAGCAACACCATCACAAAGATCTTGTCGCCACAATTCCAATGGCGTTCGTTTCGTCGAAAATGGTGCTCGTACACCAAAGATATGTCTGGTCAAAGTTGAGAGTTGACTATGATGATGTCAACATGACCATACAAAGGGGTGGCATCGTGTGAACCGATTGGAGAGTGACACATGTCATTTGTACGATGAAGTGGCACCTAATTCAATAGTTGACGTTTCAAATGATTGAGTTGTCGATGAATCAGATGGTGCCACGTGGAACCTTGAGGTCACACCAGATCGATGAACGATTGAACAAAATTTGGTTAGGAGATTCAACCTCCTAACCTTCTCAGCTGCAACTACCACGCTCAATGTTCTGCCAAACGACAGAAAATTAAATTAGTGCGGGCGGTGGTTAATTTTAACGTGTTTAAATTATTTTGGCTAAAAGAACAGCTAGCGGGGGCCGAACCCTCGACCCCCACGCCAACCAAAAATCATTATTGTTGTTTCACGGCATATATGTGGGTTGTGTTGTTTTTAACACTTATTAATCCTGAAAAATCCCTAAATAAACTTCTCCTCTGCAATCACTGGGCTCAACGTTGAGAAAAATGACAAATACTTCACTTAGAGTAGGCGGTGGTTGATTTTAACGTGTTTAAATTATTAATTCGGCTAAAAGAACAACTAGCAGGGGTCGAACCCTCAACCCCCATGCCAACCAAAAATCATAATTGCCATTTTGTGGCATATATGTGGGTTGTGTTGTTTTTAACACTTAGTTAAGCCCGAAAATCCCTAAATAACCTTATATGGTTTGAACCAAACACTTAAAATGAATAATGCCGCAATTATAAAAATCATAAAGGGTTGTATATGGAATATGAAGGTTATTTTTATTGTAAAGGGGTTATTTTATAAATTATGGTGGTTTTAACCTCATATGGGAAACATATGTATAAAAGGGGGGTGTAGCCTTTTTGTAAAGGAATTCAAGGAGAGAATCCTTTGATCCAATTCATCAAAGTAAGGAGTTTGGGAAAGCTATGTAAAGCTTGCTTTGTAAAGAGTTTGTCCTTCTGATGTCTGCAGTAAGGTCATAAGTGTGTGATGCCTTCTTGAGTCCTTGTTTAAGGAGAAGGTAATTCTTTGTGTAACACTTGTGAGAAGGTCCCAACATCTTGCAGAAGAAGAAATAGAACAATTCATGTTCGAGCAGATCTGGAGATGTAGCCAGAATCTGGTGAAC
Organism: Cryptomeria japonica; assembly: GCF_030272615.1. NCBI lineage: Eukaryota > Viridiplantae > Streptophyta > Pinopsida > Cupressales > Cupressaceae > Cryptomeria > Cryptomeria japonica. Next base: position 510,242,418 of record NC_081415.1, on the reverse strand, counting down.
TCCATTATCAAACTTTCCCTTGTCTTGTGCTTTATGTGTTATTGGATTTCACTTAACTATTGATTATTGTTCTTTATTCCGCATTGAACTAAGTTGAATTGGTTAAGTGAAAAGGCACTAATCAGAGAGCTCGGTAGATTGATGGTTTGAATTTTCACATTGGGTTTGAACCATTAATTAAAGGTCTTGGCATAGATTTTAAATCTGATTAAGTGAACTTAGTTGAGTAAGCGCACTCACTAGAGTTTTTTAGATCAATAATATATCAAAAATCATCACATTATGATATTAAAATATATGTGTAAATGGCAACAAGATCATCAAATAAATCATCCATACCTAATCATTTATCATTAGAATAAGTCATATAAAAAATCACATGAATCCATGGATTTGTATGTGGAGTAACTCACAAAAATGAATGTGCTTGAGTCATAAATCTAAAATAAGATAATATCACAAAATATGAAAAATCTAATAAAATATCACACTGCAAATGAATGGTTGTATTCAATTCCAACTAAAAAATTAAAGGATCTCACAAATATAATCATTATAGAGTCAAGGTGGAGCACTTGGTCTACACTTTTTATTCTTCCCTTGTCCAGACTCTTTTTTTCCCTTGTCCATCCAAAATGATAAAATTTGAACAAATATTAAAATAAAAGGTAAGAAAGGTAAGAAGATTCTCATACACAATGAGTCATCATAAAATCTAGTTGAAATATAGTGCAAGAAGAACTATAGAAGAATTAGAATATAATACCTCCATTTAAATTCTTTTTCTCTTGTAAGTGTTGCTCATGTCTTTGTTACCTCATAAATTACACCTTGTGTAATTTCATGCTACACAAGCGCCTTCACTTTACATTAAATGGAGATCTTCATCTTTTTGCCTTTTTTTCTACATGGCTTGCATCATCACCCGCTATTTTGTCCTTTTTTCCAACCTCAATGACTATATGACTCATGGACAAATGTGTCACAAAGACATTTGCACGCTACATTAGCATCCCATGAATCTACAGTTCGCAGGTGGCTATTTGAGCATTATGCTTGTGACTGGCAGAGTTCATAATGCCTCTTCCCATGACCACTAATATCAGTTTCATTCCCAACATGCATATTTGACCTTTGAAGCTTCATTTTGAGGGTCTAGGAACTCATTTCTTGCAGGCTATTCACTCTATGATCTCTAACTAGGATCACTACTCCATTGAAGCTTTCTAGTGATATCTCCTGCATTCTCAGCATGTTTTTCTCTCGCATTTTGAATACCATTGTCATGCTTTGAGTGTGGAAGGGGATTTCTCTTTTTTTTTCCTTTTTTATCTCCATTAGCATACTTATTATTATATTTACTTTCCATTTAATTATTGTCTTATCCAAATCTATCTATTTGGTTGTCTGTGGAGGTGGAAACACCAAAATGGGGGTCTAACTATTGCAGACCTCTAAACATAGTTCCAACATTTTTCCTTTCTAGTTTGTGAGTAGGTTTTGTTGGAGAAGAGTTCACTGGTACATTTGGAGTGATTTTTCGATGAGCTATGGGATATCTTTTGTTTTGTCGTATTAATTTGTTTTTTTTTTCAAAAATTACCCTGTGTCCATCGGAATTCTGACGTGTTAAAATTTCACGTCGGAATTCGGACGAAAAATCGACGAACATTTCCGATCGGATATGGGATTTCTTTTGCTTTGTCGGATTATTTTTTATTTATTTTTTAAAGTATACCCCGTGTTCGTCAGAATTTGAACTTGTTGAAATTTCACATCGGCATCTCGACGAACACGGATTTTACCTATTGATCGGCATATGTTGGTTTGATGATTTTCACAGCCTCTTGATTTCTTCTTACTCATCGAAATAACATAAGTCGATGACCTCTCTTCCTGCTGATTGGTGCGAGTTATTCCTCTAGTCTCATCAAGCATCGGGATAGCTTAAAATGTGTTCAGGCAATGGGCATAATTTCCCCGATGTCTTTTCCCTCTGCATAGCTCCTCCCAATACGTTATATCTCCTCAGCATAAGCTTTGACCCTTTATTGTCGTAACCTTTGTCGATGTGTTTTACTTTTGCTAGTGTCCAACAGGATAAGTCTTACTGATAGCATCATCGGCTATCGGCAATACAAGATTTCTCCATTGCCGCTAGTGTGCATTCTGTCGATGGACTTCATCGGTGTATTCTATCTTGATCACATGCTTTCACTTGTGTGTTACCATCCGGTTGACTTTTGCTGATAGTGCAGATTTCATATTTCACGTCGAAATTTCGACGAAAATGTGGTATTTTTCAAAAAAAAAGTAATCACGTGCCATCATTATACACGGGCACAATTGTTGCAGATAGATGCTCAACAACAATTGTACAAGAGTTTGGTCCTTTCATTCTTGTCATCAATATTTTTTTGCAAGTTCCTTTGTTTTCCTTGCATTCTCTTGTTCACTTTATTTAATGGTATCAGCTTTGGCAAAATATGGATCCTCAACCTCCTTAACCTCTCCATTTTGTGGCTTCCAGTTATAAAGACAAGTCGTTGGACATACCAATCTCCCCAGTTATGATTCACTATCTTTCTGTCATCAAAATATTTAGGTCTTAAAAATCTTTAATATCATCTAAGATTGATCCATCACAAGCAAATCCATACTTTCGATAAATTGTCTTTACTATCCATTCCTCAAATTTGATATAATTTGATCTTGTGTAACGAGAATCCCAAACAGAAGTCCATAATTGAACAGGTTGCTCCTCCCCTTGGTTGTTTCTAACGTTAAGCCTCAAATCCTCTGGCCACATACCCCTAAACATCCATAGAATAAGATTAAATGCATCAATAATGAGTAAAAGTTAAAATTAGGGAAATTGTAGTACCCTCCTCGTTTGAACTCAATAGACTGATATTTTATTATTGTTTACTTTCAGTGGATACATTACCATGATGTGCTATTCAGACTCATATGACATTATTTCATGCTTTATCTGGATATGAGATGCATAATTTATTTGTAGTATTTCAGTACTTGTGGTTTATGGCATTTTATGGATTATTGCTATGTACTGACACTTTACTTTATCTATGCAATGTGAAATTATATGTTGCATGTCTGCGAGTGTATTGGATGCAAGGGGACATTCACTCTTGTGAGATAGGGAACGTCGTGATTCTCCTTCATCAGTGTGCATGTCATGTTTTCTATATTGTATATATGCAAGTGTGGTGCGGTGATGCAGGATATTGCAGGTACAAGTACCAGGTAGGTACGGGGTATCGTCTCCACCTGGCTTCACAGGTCTGAGTGTGCCTTATACTGTTTGATGGAAGTGGAGGAGGTAGTAGTTGACCCTATTTTAACCAGTTACACTCTTGTGAGTGTCGTCAGTTGGTCGTCCTGTCAGTTTGTTCGGCCTTCGTTATTGTCATTTGACTTTTTATGAGTCTTTGCTTGGGGTTTGTTCAGTTTGTGTGTTTAGTGGATTTAATTAATTAATTAAATTTATGAAGTTATCTCATAGTTGGTATTTTTGAATTATGTATTTTATGCATTGAGATTATAAATTTAATTAATTAAATTAAGTTGCAAGTTGCATGATATTAGAAATATATTTTATTTAAATTTTAGTGAAAAATAAATTAGATTAATTTCATTTATTGTTTCCTAGAATTTTAAATAAATAAAAGAATAACAAAATAAATAAATAAATAAAAGAATAAAAGAATAAATTAGAATTAAAGTATTGCTTTAATTCCTTTTTAAGGAAATTAATTAATTTGCATGAGAAAAGAAAGGAAAAAATAATGATTTTTGCTTATTGCATGTTAATTTATTCCTTTGTTAGGAATTAGAAAAGAAAAATAAAATTGTTTTTAATTACTAAAATTAAATATTAAGGTTTTTGAGAAAAATATATGCAACCTAGAATTTTAGTTTAAAAGGGGAATATATCTTTTTATTTTGGGGGAGAAAGTCACACAAAAGAGGTAGAGATTTTGGTGAAGAAAAATTATTGGAAGCTTAGATTTTGGTGAAGAAAAATTATTGGAAGCTTAGATTTTGGTGAAGAAAAATTATTGGAAGATTGTTGAAGGATTGAATCTCTCCTACAAAGTTCTTCGAGGAAAGCTATACCAGGTTGGGTGGCTTCTTCTGGTTGTTTTTAAAGAAAATATTTTATTTCTTCCTTCTTTTTGAATGATGTGTGTTAACAATATTTGTCAAATCTAAAGTTCTTTCTGGTTATTTCTTGTTCTTGGCTATAGTCCATTCCTGAAATTAGTTTTCTAGTTTATGGAAAGAAGTTATTTCTTGGGTGTTTGTAGATTAAAATTTTGAGAAAATTGGGAAAAGTTAATATGGCAAATTTTGCCAAGATTTTTATTGTGCATGGAAATTGCAAGATTTGGGAGAAATGGGATATACCAGAGAAAATATTCCCTCTTGTTTGATTTTGTTCGTTATTTGGCTATGGTTGTCCATTTTAGTATTTGTGCATCTCTGTGTAATTATTTAGTAATAAATTTAATCTCAATTAAATTTATTGGGTTATTTAAGTTTTGGGGAAATTGTTTTATTTAATTATTTTTGGAAAAAAAATTGTATTAAATAAATTTTTATTGGAAAATGAAGTTTATTATATTCTGATGCTATTGTAAATTTTAATTAAAAAAATATATAAAAAAAATTTAAAAAATAAAAACTTTTGGTAGTTACTACCGACAGTAGTACAGCTACCGGCGGTAGCAATACTACCAGCGGTAGTACCTGCTACCGCAAGGTAGCAATGCTACCGGCGGTAGCACCTGCTGCGGTAAGGTAGCATGTACTACCTACCGTGTGGTAGCAAGGGGGAGGGGGGTTGTATTTTCACTGCTCCCTAAACAAATTTCATGCAAATCAAAATATGGTACTTTCGGATTTCCGTGCCAGAGATATAAAATTTGGTTTCTAATTAAATTATTATATATAATATCTATATATATGTATATATATACATATAGTGAGTTGCAATTCTGGTTGAGTTGTTGTTATGTCATATGTTGTCATACCCCTTGGTTAGGTGTTGTTGTATAACCTTGTTGATGTGAGCCATTGTGTTTTTTGTTCCAAATGGTCAATCATGGGTTAGTGACTGTGTATCCTTCACCTGTGATTTGTCAGGATTAGATATGGTTGTCTATTTCGTCATAGAGTTCTCGTAGAGAGATCTTTCCTGTTAGTGTCCTATGAGAGAGAGTGGCTTTCGAGCGGGGGCCGCGCCCGAAGTGGATGGCAGGATAACCCCTCAAAAGTCAGTTAAGAAGTGATAACCTATTAATTGATTAGGGGGTGGGTAGATTAAATATTAATTAAGATAATGTGCCCTGCACATGGTTGAGTGCTTGTATAGGCTCAGGATGTGGTGAGAAGGCCTGGAATAGCAAACTTACCACCTTGTCTTCATGAAAGGATTGGTAGGGTCCACATGAGGCTTAGATGGAGCCGGAGGTTCGGGAGAGGTTACCAGGATAACCCGGGATGGGGGCCGAGACCTATGGAGGCCTACCAGGGTAACCACCTTAATTCATGCAATGGCACTCTCTCCTTAGAGTCACTAGTGTTTGTGAGTTGAGTCACATGGATGTTTGCGGAGTCATGTAGTTCTTTCGTACTTGTCTTATTTTGCTTGCTTGAGAGTCTTCTACTATCTCCTAGCATGGTGGGGTGGTTCCATTTTGGGATCACATGGTCGGGTGGTAGTGCCACTTCCCATCGGATGTTCTGGATTGTATCTTCAGGCGAGAAAAGGCTTTGCTGGTGTTTCTTGGTTCATGGTTCATGTACCAGCTCATGTTCGTGATCATTGTTCAATTGAGACCTTGTGGTCATTGTATCAAACTTTTATGTAACCTTGATATTGTAACTTTTGGATTATGTGGTATATTTGGAAGCCATGTATTTATGGATATTGTAATATTATGTCGATGGAATGTATGGTAATTCAGTTGCTTGATCTTATGTATAAATGAAATATGGAAAAAAAATGCATCGAAATACTTTGATTCTTTCGTTATGAAATTTAGATGTATGTGTAGGTTTTATCTTAAGCATTTATTTTACCTAATTAAATGGACAATTGGATTAACCATGGTGTTAATATAATCTGTGAAGTAATCTTCATTGGTAACCCTTAGGAAATCATGTGTTAGACTTACGTTGTGTTATTAAGCGTACAATTGTTATAATTAATGCACTTAATCTTTTAAAAAAAATATTTCACCCTTTAGTTGCTTAGTTGTGTTGTTTTCCTTAAGGGTTCCTGGCGTGGCATTTCAAAAATTATTAGGGCACAATTGCTACAGATAGATGCTCGGCAGCAACTGTACAAGAGGTTGGTCCTTTCGTTCTTGTCATCAAGATTTTTTTCAAGTTCCTTTGCTTTCCTTGCATTCTCTTGTTCAATTTGTTTAATGGTATCCGCTTTGGCAAAATATGGATCCTCAACCTCCTTAACCTCTCCATTCTGCGGTTGCCAGTTATAAAGACAAGTCACTTCATAGCTTCTAGAGGGGCCAACAATTCTCTATGACTGTAAACCCTTCCAACCCTCAAAATATCCCTTCGTATGGAAGAAGCTTTTATACGATTATTTAGGACTCTACAGGCAGTTGCTTGTACAATTTTCCCCATTGAAAGGGTCTCTTCATTTTCTATAGTTAGCAGAAAAAATTCCTCATCCTGGGATGGCTCTTTATATGGTGTTCGTCAATCCATAAATCCATGTACCAATTCAATCTTTATGTCAACAAGAGTTTCCCGCTTTTTATTGGATGTCCATTGTTCCACACTTATAGTATATTCATCAATATCAAGGGCCTTTAACACATGGGGATATTTTTTGACATGTTCAACTGTCATTTCTTGTGTTTTCTCATCTATATGTTGTCCTGCATCTTCACAGTATACATCCTCAGCCATTTTTTTGGATAGTTTATGTGACTTTGGATGAATTATAGTATCATCCAATGGATCCATAACATGGTTCCCAAAAGTTGCTTGCCTGGTCCCTCTAACCCTTAAAAAACCAGTAGCATTTATAAAGACAAGTCACTCCATAGCTTCTAGAGGGGTCAACAATTCTCTGCGACTGTAAACCCTTCTAGCCCTCAAAATAGCCCTTTGTATGGAAGCAACTTTTATACGATTATCTAGGACTCTACGGGAAGTTGCTTCTACAATTTTCCCCACTGAAAGGGTCTTTATTTTCTCCAGTTAGCAGATAAAATTCCTCATCCTGGGATGGCTCTTTATATGGTGTTCGCCAATCCTTAAATCCATGTACCAATTCAATCTTTATGTCAGTAAGAGTTTCCTACTTTTTATTTGATGTCTGTTGTTCCACACTTCTAGCATATTCATCAATATCAAGGGCCTTTAACACATGGGGATATTTTTTGACATGTTCAACTGCCATTTCTTGTGTTTCCTCATCCATATCATCTATATCTTGTCCTGCATCTTCATAGTATACATCCTCAACCATTTTCTTGGCTAGTTCATATGACTCTGGATAAATTATAGTATCGTCCAATGGATCCATAACATGGTTCCCAGAAGCTTCTTGTTCGATCCCTCTAACCCTTAAAAAATAGCAACATTTATAAAGACAAGTCGCTTCATAGCTTCTATAGGGGTCAACAATTCTCTACGACTGTAAACCCTTCCAGCCCTCAAAATAGCCCTTTCTATGGAAGCAACTTTTGTAGGTCCAAGGCCAGCTACAAATTGTAGATGAGAAAACATCCATTCATGTGATGTTGCTAGGTTTATGTCAACACCAACTTGGTTGGTTATTGTAACCATTACATGTTCGATAACTTCATACTTGTCATCTGGACTAAGGAAATGCTCCAGTGAATGAAGCTTCAATGATAATATCTCTTTGTCAAGACCACATAATGTTGCAACCATGGCCAATGGATTCAGAACATACTGATCAAGAGCCACAACATGCCTCACAATCCCATTAATTTTTCCCTACACATTGAATTCATCATCACAAAACATAAGGTGAAACGAGTCCTAATGGATATTGGTTCTATCATGCAGAATCGTTTTGAGTTGGAGGCTTGAAATATGAATAATTTATCTCATTATATTTGTTAGTTGTGTATTTTGTTATGGGTTAATAGAAATATTGGTATTGTATAGAACTTTAAAAGAAAGTAGAATCTAATCAAACACTATATTTCATTTGATGTTATCAAGAATTTTGACTAGTTTTCTTCATAATGTGTATCTTGTATAGTTTATCTTAATATTGTCTGTCTTGTATCCTGTAGAAGTTTTGGAATAATTATCATAGCTTTCATTTGAACTGTTGGATCTTTCTATAAATTGGAGGATAAGTCTACAACAATGATATCAAGAGATTGATCGGAGCAATTAGCTTCATTACAACATAAGGGAAGCCTTCGTCATGTTTGTCTTCCTCAAAGTATGGTTGGTGTCTAATAAGTTATTTTGTAAGGGTGTTTTGAAGATTGAGAAGAGACTTTTGATGGGTATTAATCCCATTGTTGTCAAGTATGTCTGATTGGAATTGAATGTTTCTACGGTTTATGTGCATTCGAGGGAAATGATTCCTGAGATTATCACTTCAATTAAATAATTACTGAAAACTTTGAATTGCTTGCTTGTAAATGAATGCTTTAAATAAAAGGTTACTTTATTATAAGTGATTTATTAATTGAGATTACTCTGAAAACACCTGATTAAATTATCTTCAAATAATAGTAGACCAGTGCCTTCACCCCTGACATAATGTTGCAGTTAGTCTTATTGAATTTAACTTTGCTCTAAAAGACCAATAAGATAGAATGAAGCTTGACATCCAATCCTTCAAACTAATAATCAAACTAAAACTCAACCCAAACTATAATAACATAGGATAGCACATTGAAACAATCTAAATGAATAGATTTATCACAAGGAACTAATCAAACAATCAAAAAGATAAATACCATCATAGATGAAAAACACTTGATCTTTGTATTTAAATAAACATAAGATAATCAACTGATTACATATAGCACAATGTCTTTTCACCTATTTGGCATTTCCAGAATCTAACCCTAGAGACAGTCTTATTAAATTTTCTCTTTAAAACAAGACCATCACTTCAAAGGCGTCTATGTGAATTATTCAAATTGAAACCTAATTCAAATTATAATAACATGAGATAGCACATTGAAACAATCTAACTAAATAGATTTATCACACGGAACTAATCAAACAATTGAAAAGATAGATACCATCAGAGATGCAGAACATGTGATCTTTATATTGAAATAAGCATAAGATTATCAACTAGCTCCAATACATTATAATGCATTCGCCAGTTTTGGCATTTCTAGAAAACAAACTTCAAAAGGACTTGCATATAATACGTCTTGAACAGAATGATCATGAATGTCTTCTCATCAAAAGGATCCCCTATAAATTGATGAGGATTCAGTTCCAAAATGAAAGGGCATACCCTTTCATTTGGAATTAAACTAACTAAGACTTAAACTCCTTACTAAAAACTAACTGACTAAAAATAACTTAACTACTAGACATATTACATAAAAGCATTGAAGATAACATTTTAAAATATTTGAAAACAATTTCAATCCCCAAGTATCTTGCCACATTTTTTAATATGCTCCAAGTACTTTTCTATTTTTTAGGTGTTTGCATCATGGATCAGGTCCTTGACAATGATCTCCCATGTGACAAATTGTTCCATCTGTGTAATTGTTTCCTTCAAATCAATTCCATCTGATTGGGCAGCATTAAGGGCAGTACTTAGTAGATTTTGGCATTCTGAAATCCACTTGTCTTTATCCATGATTTCTCCCCTCTGATTAGTTAGCACTGGGATACCATGTTGGACTATGTCTTTACATTCATCATATTTAGTTTGTAACTCTGCATCAAAATTGTCATGTTTTTTAAGCAGCCATTTGATCTTCTCAATTTCTTTAGCATATGTCCCTTTCAAAGTATTGTCATGTAGTTTAGTTCCCAATATGTTCTTTATCCTATTATGTGATATAGAATTATCCATATTCTTTTGAAAAATAACCCACAACTCTTCCAAAGATCCTTTCAAATTTTCAAATCTTTTATTCAATAGAAAAGAGGCAGTATCGACTCTTACATTCTGCATTTGTTTAAGAATTCTCTGATTTTCTTGTTGCAGCTCTTCACATTTCTTTTCCATTTAAAATTATCAGGGGAAAGTATCATTGGCGCAGATTGTCCACTTCTTCTTATGGTTTCCTCATACAATCCTTTTTATTGATCTCTTTCCCTTACTATTCTAATTATTTGTGCTTTGTTAAACTTTGAAATATCAACTCCAATGTCTGCTGAAACAATGGGATCAATTTCCCCAACTTTCAATTTCATCATATGGCCAAATGCTTTATCCACATCAATAATTTTAGGCCTTTTATTCAGAGGATACAATTCCCATAGCAGTAAGGCTTCCTCATATTGGTCAAACCTGGATCCAATAAACACATCCTCTACTCCTTGAATATCCAATTTGAAATCCTTGTTGTCAAAGTGTAATAGACTGCCAAAAATAAAAGATGCACTCAAATCCCATCCTAGAAACAGAATTACTCCAGCTTCTGTAAGTAATAATCTCCCTTTTGGGGGAGTCATTGTAACCAACTCTACTTCTATATCCTCCTTTAACCTTTTCAACAACTCTGCCTCATTTTCAGGTGTTATATGTGGGATAGATTCCCTCAACCTTTTGCCTTTGAAATTATAGAGAAAAGAAATTCTTTAGATTTCACAAATACATCATCTGGTACAAAAGAAGAATGTTCTTCTAATCGTGAATCTACATGAATCTCCATCTTACTCGCAATTTGCTCATTTTCATTTGGTTCTTCTTCTTGTTCCTTTTCCCGATATCTAGAAACAACTTCATGGTCATCTGGTTCACTTTCTGACATCTCTTCTTTTGTCTCCATTTCTATCAACCTTTGTTTCTTTTCTTCCAGTTCTCTATTCAAATTATCAATTACCTCTTGTGCTTCTACATCTTCCATATTTCTGAAGATGTCTTCTGCTTCCAAAATCAAGTGCAAATAACCTCCTAGATTTTGTCTTTTCTTACAAGAGTGGATGTACCCCTTCGGATCATAGTTTTTTCTTGCAATATGTTCAAAAAAATTATACTCTTCCATTAACTTTTTGTCAATTATTCCATATGCCTTTGTAGAAACAATAGTGAAATCTCTAAAACTAAGAGTTCCAGGCAAGAAATCCTGCTTATGTTTATCTCCAAAGTGTTTAGCATTTGAGACACTTAATTGTCTTACAATCTACAAATATGCTATTCTATCAGGAACACATTTTTGTAACATGTATGGGCTTCCTTCAAAATCCATAGATCCTAAAACAAGTAAAGTTTTGGTGCACGTACCAATCTCCCGAGTTATGATTCACAATTTTCCTATCATCAAAATCTTTAGACCTTAAAAATGCCTTAATCTCATTTAAAATTGATCCATCATAAGGAACCCCATATATCTTGTTTAATGATTTCGCTATCCACTCTTCAAATTTTATGTAGTTTGATCTCACATAACGAGAGTCCCAAATAGAAGTCCATAGTTGAACCGGTTGTTCCTCCCCTTCCCTATTTCTGGTATTAAGCACTAACTCCTCGAGCCACATACCCCTAAAACGTCCATAAAACAATACTAAATGCATCAAAAATGAATAAAACATAAAAGTAGGGCTTTCGTTATCCCTAAGGTTCAGGAAACCCTCATGTAATTTTTCTACCAAATAAGAGGTGTAGCCAAATGGTTTGGGCTCATACATTTGGATATCTGAGGCTAAGACTAACGGCCCAGTACTCATTAGATCAGGAACTTCAACTCCTCCTAACTACCCACAAGACATATAAGTATATTGTAGGTAATGTATGAATAACTCAATGTTAAATGGTGGCCCATCTTGTTTTGTCAGTATACCTGCCTCCTTCTTATGGATAGCTAACTTCCACCCAGTATATGTTATATCCATTATGAGGTATTCCTTTCAATTCTCTGAAAGATAAGGGTTTATCAGGGTTGGGATCTAGGTTAAATACTTCATTCAGTGTACCAACAGAAAACCTAATAAAAGCATCTCCATTAGGGGCCTAAATATACCTCCCCACAGAATTATAGTTTTTCACTAGGGTTTCTAGCAATTTCACACTTACAAACACATTTGGGACAATTAGCTTACCCAAATTGGTCTTTCATGGGTTGCAAAGTGGTATTTCCTTGTCTCTTCTCAGGTAGTGAAACGGGAACAATTCATATCCTCTCACTTTGGTCCACACATCTCCGACATTTTTGTATTTATCTTCCAATTGCTCCCTCCTAGGAAAATGTTGTTTCGATCTTCTAGACTTAGGGCCTGGTGCTTGCATTTATTGTATCATATCTTGGTTTAGTCTTCGAATCGAAGCTTCCTCTTCTTTCTTAGATTTCTTAGCCCTAGATTTAGAGCTTTTTGTCACTCTTTTCTTTCCTGTGGAACTCAAAGACTCCATTTTTGCAATCACAATTTTTTTCTCTAACTCTGAGGAATTCAATTCTATGTTCTGTCAATTGCTTTGTTGTGTAAAAATTGTGTCAAGCAATCTTGATTATATTCCCAATACATCCGCATACAACTTTGTAATGATGATCCTCTCATAAATCTACCTTGTGTGAACCATAAATAAATCTACCTGATGCAAGCATTTAATAAAAGCTCATTGCTTCATTTTTAAATTATGATATGACAACGGCTCATAGGCGTATGTCTCTCAACTGAAACTTCATCTTTGGCTCCATCAGCAAAATTTATTTTCCTTTTAGAAACTTTATCTTTCTCGTCGGGGTAACATAAGTCGATGACACTCCTGCTTTATTAGTATATGTCAACCTAATACTATCATCGGGCATCTACGTAACTTCAAATGTGTCATGGCGACAAGCATATTTTTCCCGATGACCTTTTCCTTCGACATAACTTTTCCCGCTACATCATGTTCCATTGGCATAATCTTTCCCGATGATCTTGTGACCAATCACTTCATCGGGCATTGGGGAGACTCAAAATGACACATCCCGACTCCTTTGGCTACGTCGATGATCTTTCTTCATTATAACCTTCACCGATGCACTTTTATCCTTGGTTGTGTTCATCGGGATAAGTCTTATAGATAGACTCAATGGCTTTCGGCAAGACAATATTTTTCCTTTGTCGCCAGTGTATGTTTTGTTGATGACCATAATCCGTATATGTTTCCCTGATCTACCTGACTTCCTTGGATCCTTGGCAGTGATCGATATGACTTCCACCGATGCATCTGACTTCGTCTTATCATGCTTATACATCGGTATATGATATCCCGACCATGCGCTACTCGTTTTGTCTAAGTGTTTTCATCTGGATAACTTTGGTCGATAGTACAAGTTTCAATTATTTGTAACTTTTACTTCATCTTATGGATACAAATGTTTATAGTCTTCTTAATAAATTCAATATAAATTGAACAAAACCTCTAACACACATAGGATCTTTGATGTTTCTTGCCATGATCTTTGAGATTCTTTTTGAAATATACACTTGGGTAAAATATACGTATCATGTAATGCTTATGATGCTCAATTGTTGGTGTTGATTATATGTATATATTTTGTCTGATTTTGTCATCCTTGGTGGAAACAGGTAATTGACTGCAAACATCGTCAACCCTTTTGTTGAGGAACCTGCACTTTCTAGATAAATGAAAGGTAAGGAAAAAAAATATACAATGATTATGATGTCTGCATATTGTTCATGTTGTCTACTACGTAATTTTTTGCATACGTATCATGTAATTTTTTAGCTAACATAAGATAAATGAATTACATATGCAGGAACCTAAACCCCTTTGATGAGGATCCTGCATAGTGTCATGGAACGACAGGTATAAGTCAATACACCCTATAGAAACCATTTATTAATTGCCTGCTTTCTCTTTAATAATAAGTCAGGTTTTAGCAACAACATTTTGTCAAAACTTTGATTTTTTTTCTCATCGAAACCAGATGTTATAGCTCATTCCACCTTCTCGGCCCTCCTATATGCAACAAATATAATACAATTATCAACACTTGAGGCCCCAGTTGAGCTTATTCAAATTTTAATCTCAACATCAACTTTAGGTCTGACTTCTTCATTTGATGGAGTGCAGGTACCACCAAATAGGTATTTGTCAGATTTGTCTTTCTCGAGCGAGGGAAATTCAGGAAGAGGAGATGAAAGTGAGATATGTAGTGCATCTAAAAGAGGGAGATCAACTAGAGGTCAAAATATTAGGAGAAAATTCAACAAACGCATGCACCTTTTTCTTGCTCAAGGGGGGTCATGTTCTTATGATGATGAGAGAATAAGCGACATCAAGGTGCCCTTGAGGTACAAACATCTATAGAAACAATGGGTACCCAAGAAAACTTCCTCCAATAAACATTGATTTTTGTGTTAACGAGAGGATATATCGCATAGCACCATCGTCATTACATGTTTTGGGCATATTTTCCATGGATGGCATAAAGGTTTGTTACAAAAAAGTTGTTGAATTGATGGAGTATGTCGGACCTTGTTACAATTATAAAAATTGGATGCAGATTGTTCGATATAAAAAAAGTATGCATAGTATGCACTCTCAGCTAATTATATACAACAAAAAGATAATGATCAAAGTAAAAGAGTGGCTACATACATAGACGGAAGGCCAAAAACAACAGGGAATATTGCAGGTTTTATAAATAGTACATGACCTGGGTCAACTAATAAGCAATCAAATTGCATATTTAAGGTGTGAGAGGCAAATTGTGTATTTGTATGTGCAATAAAATCAATAAGTGTAGGGGAAGAGTTGCTAATCGATTACAATTTGAATCGCACAGATACAAACAAAGTTACTATCATGGGGGTGGTACATACTATATACCATTTAAACCAACCTTCAATTAATGACTCCAATATACCATTTTATTATTAAGTTTTTTTGCTAAGTCTATTGGTTTCATTTCGCTAATGTTTTTTTTTATATTTACTCTTTGTAGTGCGACATTCATCCGACACATAGCATAGACAGGAATGTAGCTCCCAGCCCTTCTACCCAGCAGATAAACCTCATTGTAATTATACAAATTAGATAGAAGCAAAATATTATATTATTATGTTCTTTTCTTAAGGGTTTTCGAGTAATTTTGATAATGTTACTAATATTCTTGTCACAGACGGATGTTCAAGGAAAGGCACCTACATTACCTGATGACAATACAATGATGGACTCACTATTATGCGATGATGACATCTCATATTCCATAGACCCTCTCGCAATGATGAGAAAGATCCCAAAAAAAATTAATAGATAAATTATTGCTCTGGCATACCAAGTCCCTCAAACTGATGCAATAAAAGAGAGGTTGCAACAATTGATGCAAAGAGCACAAAACTTGCAAGTAAGCAGTAATGAAATCTTTAATTATAACATAAGTTCAAAAATGGTTTATATTTTATAGTCTTTTATGTCAGGAAATATTTCGTCCTCATCAAGACGGTAGCCATGATCAGGCTACTACAGGTAGTTCAGGTGATGACCATGTTCCATACATTAAAACTACTTTGACGCTCTGATATATCCTTTATGTGTTCACAGGCTCCTTATTGTTATCAAACATGTGACTTCCCTGCATATTTTATAATTGTTGCAAAGAATCCACACTATAACTCATCAACTAGGGACAACCTTCCACTCAAGGTCATCTAACTCACACACCATTTGGCTCTATTTTTTATTCCTCCATATATGGCACAATACATTCATACATCCTTCAAGGTTTCACAACACCCGGGTTGCCAAGTCACAATTCATTGACTCAAACATACCAATTAGGACAATCATTATCTAAGACTCCATACCCTCACTTTGGAACTCTAAATTACTCCCAATGGAATTTAAAATTACTCCTAGGGTTTACTCAGACCCCCACATGCCACCACATTACTTGGTTTGCACATTAGAGACAATACTCTCACTATTTTCATAATTTGATAGTCTATGTAAAATTTAGGACGGCTACAAAGGAATTAGGCAATCACTTGCCATAAACACCCAATCTTGACTCAAGAAACTCAACCCTCCTTACAAACATACACCACACACTAAGGTTTCCATCCACACTATCTTCCAAGACTATTTTTCATTCAACCCTCACATGTCAAAATCTTTTTATCACTTTTTTAAAGTTTGTTGTCATGAGGCAATACAAGAGGACAGTCATGTCACATTTTTGGTTCAAGGTCTTTTAAGGCTTCAAAACTCCTTTGAAATCTCTGAGATGACTCCCAACACACCTTATTCAACCCCCAACAATATAGCAACACTCATTCATATCTACTTTTTGTTAGAGTAATCGGGTCTTTACTTGATTAATTAAACGACATTTGTTTAATTAATTAAGTTCCCCTTTATCTCTTTTGCACTTAAGCTAACATTAGGTACATAATAATTAATTATTTTAATAATTATTATGTGCAAGCCTAGGGTTTTCCCTTTTAGGGTTTCTTGACCTATTAGAGGTTGAATCATTTTATTTGTATCATTATTCTATTACACTTTTTTGTGAATACAGAGCTCTCGTCTTCTTGAGCATTTTCCTGTGTTTATTATTTTCTTTGTTGCTTCCTTGCTCCTCCTTGTAACAGGTTTATTCATCTTGCAGAGATCATTTGGGCTCCTGTGGTGTTGTATTTCTCAACTCTCACATGGTATCAGAGCTTCATATTTGCAGCTACTTGTTCTTGTTTTGAGTGTTTTGCATTGGAAGCAGATTTGCGGTTTTTTAGAAGTTTTTTTTGTGCACCTATGGATAGGCAGTTTTTAGCACTTTGGGCCTAAACAGACCTCACCATCGTGCTCAGAAGGCCCAAAAACCCCTATGGTCATATAAAACTTGACCACTTTTGACATCTGAGCCTCTAGGGGTATTTTCTTTTGTTCTGTACCAGGTTGTATGACCCTAGCACGTAGTTCGAGAAAAAAATGTAAAAAAATTGCCTTTTTACGGTATGCAGGCCGAAATTTGATTTTTTGGCAAAAAAATTTAAAAAACAACATTCAAAAAAATTGGCAAAGTTTCTTTACAAAAAATCAAAAAACAATTGGGTTTTTGGCCCTGTCGCCAGCCTGACAGTCCAGCTGTCGGCCCTATCAGAGTTGGCCCCCGCCCGTCAACCCTTCCCCATCAACCTCCAGCCGCCACTGCGTCACCCACCCACCACTGCAGCCTCGCCGCTGCCCCGCTTTGCCACCAGAGCACCGCTCATGGGCCACCTCCGCCCGACCCTGCCACCAGACAGCCTCCCTCTTGCCTCTGTTAGGGGGGGTTGGTTTTTTTGCCATATCTTGAGCATACAGAGTCATTTTTTCAAAAATGAATAGGCATCAGAAATATTTTTTCGAGCTGGATCTCGTGGTGTTGCAATTTGTTTTCAACTTTTCTATTTGACTATACTTTTTTTCAGTCAAACTGGGGTCTATTTTCTGCACTTCCGGGGCTGTAGAATGGGAAAACAAACTCCATTTTTTGAAAATGAATATGCGTTGGAAATCTCTCAGAATGCTCTATTCAGATATGTGATATTTTTTCTCATATTTTTTATCAGGTACATGATATTTCAGTTTGAATTGTTTTTGCTTATGTACTGCTTCCCTCTCATCAGTATGTATTAGGGTTTGGGTTTATCTCTTGTGGGGGGCATTTTTTTCTTGCTTTCTGTCATTTATATCAAAAATATAGAACACCAAAACTCTCAAAACAAATAAACCCTTCTACATCTTATGTCTATTCTGAAAGATCACATAATAAAAAATACACAAGCAGGTACAGGTGCAGAGTTTCATGGCAGATTCTTCAGTTGATTTGTTGACATCACCCAACTATCACACCTAAAATCCTCGCATCACGGGGCCAGAGGGTTGTGGTCTTGTTTGGATGAGGTTAAGCCTATGTTGCAACATCCTTTTGAGGTTCTTCAGCACAGAAACAAGATGGATGGGGCCATGGGTTTGCTCTCATTACATGTTTCCGACAATCTTTTGTTTCACCTTGATGCTTTGCTCACTCCTCGCGCTATGTGGCTGAATTTTGAGACTCTCTTTAGGAGAGTTAATGAGATCTAGGCATTGCAGATTGAGGCAAAGTTGCTTTCCTTGTCACCTGATTCCTTTCCCATCATTGAGGATTTTTTCAACAAATTCAAGACTACTAGATTTGTTCTTTGGAGGTGTGGCAAGATCAAGACAGACCCAGAGTGCATTCAGTTGATCCTTTCGAAGCTTCGAGGTCCCTTTCTATTTTTTGCCTCTGCTTTCTACTCCACCATGGATGGCTTGGGTGCTCGTTTCACCATGCCTACCTTTGATGTATTTTGTGAGCATTTGTCTCATGAGCAGTCTCACCTTTCTCAACTAGACATGCTCTTAGGGTCCAAGAACAAAACATTGGTTCCTCAGTCCTCTAAGGAGAAGCAAAAGTAGAAACTAAAGCCAAAAAAGAATTCTACAAACAGTGAGCATTCCTCCAAGCCACCTCCTAAGTCTGATTCTAAACCACCATTTCCTCTAAAACAAGGGAAATCTTCACAGCCTGGTGAGTCTTCCTCCAAGACTAAGAAGAAATCAGGAGATACTTGCAGTTTTGGTGGCAAGGAAGGACATCCAGTTTCCAGGTGCTGGAAATGATTAGAGGCTTTAGAGGAAGCCATGCAGCAGCATCACATCTCCTCACCTCAGGTGTCTTCTCCTTCCATAGGGAAAGGTCATGCTCTCACTGGTCGAGCTTCGACCTATGGGTCCACTTGGATTTTATATTCTAGCTCTTCTCACCATATGACTCACACTCAGTAGTTGGTTACTTCTCTTGCCTCTTGTGGTACTCCATAGATTGCAGTGGGTGACTTAGTTTAGCTTTCATTCTTGGGTTCAAGTTCTATCTCTTTGGATGGGGGTACTCTGCACGATGTTCTGGTTGTTCCTGACATCTCAACGAACCTCCTATCCATTTATCAGATTTGTCATTCTGGCTCTAGTAAGGCAGTTGAGTTCTCACCAGATGATGTGGTTATTTGGGACCTCAATGACTCTGATTTGGTTGTGGCTACTGGGAGTGTTGATACTGCATCTCGTCTTTACAGATTTGATGGATTTGAGCCCTTTGTGAGTGCAAGTTCATCTCTTATAGCACATGCAGATTTAGTGAGTAAGATTTGGCATGAGCGCTTGGGCCATGTCAATTACAGATATCTTTAGTAGATGAGTACACAGGCACTTGTTCTTAGGCTCCCACAAATTTTCTGCACTGATGGTGTTTGTCATGGTTGTGTGCTTGGAAAGCATCACAGGGATCCCTTTTCGTAGGCAAGAGCCCTTTGTGCTTTGGCACCTTTGGAGGTGATTCACAGTGACCTCATGTCCTTCCCTACTCCTTTTTCTGGGGCCGAGTATGTACTCACATTTATTGATGACTTCTCCAGACACACATGGGTGTACTTTCTTAAGTACAAGTCTGATGTCTTTGATTCATTTCGAATCTTCAAGGCATTTATAGAGAAGCGGTTTGGTTGTTCTATTCGGTGGATACGTATAGATAATTGGGGGGGAGTATGTGAATCAGGCTTTCAGAGATTTTTGCACTGAGCATGGTTTACAGCATCAGTTTACTATTACCTACACCCCTCAGCAGAATGGTGTTGTTGAGAGAAAGAACAGAACTTTATGGGAGATGGTGAATTGTATGATTCAGTCCAGGTCCATGGATTCGTCTTTTTGGGCTGAGGCAGTCAATTGTGCCAACTACATTCAGAATCGGATGCCTCATAAGGCGATTCGACATATGAATCCTGAGGAGGCTTGGTCTCATGACAAGCCTGATGTTTCATTTTTTCGAGTATTTGGCAGTGATCCATGGGCATTTATTCATGATAATCATAGGAAAGAAATGGAGTGGAAGAGTCGACCTCTCATTTTTGTTGGCTACTGTGAGGATGTTAAGGCGTACAGGTTGTTTGATCCTGATTCAAGAGAGGTCTTGTTTTGACAGGATGTTCAATTTGATGAGCACCTTCCCATAGTGGATACCCTGTCTCCAGTGTCTACCCATCTTCTTACTCCTCCCACTGCATCTCTTTAGGATTATTTTGAGGATGATTTT
The DNA here is from genome assembly GCF_030272615.1 of Cryptomeria japonica. Classification (NCBI taxonomy): domain Eukaryota; kingdom Viridiplantae; phylum Streptophyta; class Pinopsida; order Cupressales; family Cupressaceae; genus Cryptomeria; species Cryptomeria japonica. The sequence goes on along the minus strand of NC_081415.1, from coordinate 510,222,115 downwards.
GATGATGATGTTGATGATCCACCATCCCCACCTCCACCTGCTCCACCTCAAATTACCAAGTGGGCTCGCTTTACTATTGAGGCGGTAGGATCTATGGTCGGTAATCCTTTAGATACTCATGGCACCTATTCTCATACTATGGGTTCTAGTCTTTTGAGTCATGCCATTTTAGATGATCCTCAGAAGTTTTCAGAGGCAACAGGACACCCTGAGTGGGATTGTGCTATGGATGAGGAGTATTATTCTTTGATGAGGAATAATAATTGGGATCTTTGTCCTCTTCCTAAGGGCAGAAAGATGGTTCGGTGTCACTAGTTGTATCGGACTACGTATGTTGCCGATGGTTCGATTGATAAGTACAAAGCATGTTTTGTTGCGAAGGGTTTCTCACAGGTTGAGGGTATTGATTACTCTGAGACATTTTCCCCTATCACCAAGATGAACTCTATTCACTTTATACTATCCCTTGTAGCTTCTAGGGGATGGCCTGTTTTTTAGATGGATGTGAAGAGTGCTTTCTTGCATGGAGACCTACAGGAGGAAATCTATATGGAGCAGCCTCAAGGATTTGTGTAGGATAGCTCTTTGGTTTTCAGACTTCAGTGTTCATTGTATGGTCTCAAACAAGCCTCTCGGGCTTGGTATGAGAAGATGGACTCTTTCTTGCTCTCCACTGGTTTCACACATTGTCATTTAGATCACACAGTGTACATTCAACATCTTGAGGGTGAGATCCTAATTCTTGTGCTATATGTTGATGATCTCCTCATCACAGGTAGCTCATCCTCTATGATTCAGCATGTTCAGCGAGCTTTGATGAACCAGTTTGAGATGACAGATCTCGGTCTTCTGCACTTTTTTATTGGTCTTCAAGTGATTCAGTCTTCTGATGGGATCTTCATTTACCAACAAAAGTATGCTCTTTACATGCTTCATCTCTTTAGCATGCTTGATTACAAGCCTTCTCCCACTCCTTTTCAATTAGAGGTTGTTTTGATTACTACTTTCTCCACTCCTTTAGTAGATTCTACACTTTACAGGTAGTTGGTTGACAGTTTGTTGTACCTGACACACACTCGTCCTGATATTTCCTTTACGGTTGGCCTTGTCTCTCGATTCTTGATGATCCTCATGAGAGTCATTGGCAAGCTGCCAAACATATTTTTCGGTACATTTGGGGCTTTATTTCTCATGGCATTCACTACACATTAGGGGAACCTCACATTGTTGGCTACACTGACTCAGATTGGGTTGGTGATGTCAATGATCGAAAGTCTACTTCTGGCTTTTTTTTCTGTCTTGGCTCTGGTCCTATCACATGGTCTTGCAAGAAGCAGACTGCTCATGCATTATCATCTACAGAGGCTGAGTACCGAGCTGTTGTGATCGCCAGTCAGCAGATCTTATGGCTTCAACAGTTGATGACTGAGTTTGGTGTGACAATCAGAGTGCTATTCATATTTCTCACAACCCGGTAGAGCATCAACGGATGAAGCACATTGAGCTTCACATGCATTTCATCCGCCAGTTGATTTAGGATGGTTCTCTCATTTTGGAGTACATTCCTACTGCCGAGCAGGTTGTTGACATCTTCACGAAACCTTTTTCATCGTCGTGCTATCTTTAGTTACACTCTATGCTTGGGGTGAAGGAAGTTGTCCTTGGGGGGTCTTTATGAGGCCTTCCTTCCTTTTTGTTTCTTTCAGCATGTTCTTTTATCTCTTTTTGGAGAGGAGTTTTTTTCCCACTGGGTTTTGTCCTTTTTCTCCGTTTCATAGAGATTTCATTGTATTTGGGTACCTAATCAAGCCTTGTTGTTGGGACCCATCTTTCTTGCTTTTAGTAGTTGTTCTAGGTTTTAGCTTCTCCCTAAGTCTATATGAAGGGGGGATGTTAGAGTAATCAGGTCTTTACTTGATTAATTAAACAATATTTGTTTAATTAACTAAGTTCCCCTTTATCTCTTTTACACTTAAGCTAACATTAGGTGCATAATAATTAATTTTTTTATTAATTATTATGTGCAAGCCTAGGGTTTTCCCTTTTAGGGTTTCTTGACCTATTAGAGATTGAATTCTTTTCTTTGTATCATTATTCTATTACACTTTTTTGTGAATACAGAGCTCTCATCTTCTTGAGCATTTTCCTGTGTTTATTATTTTCTCTATTGCTTCCTTGTTTCTCCTTGTAACAGGTTTATTCAGCTTGCAGAGATCATTTGGGCTCCTGTGGTGTTGTATTTCTCAATTCTCACACTTTTGCACCAAACCCTCACAAATCTTCCTTTTCATTGTCCTTCTTGGACTAAGACACCCAAAACAGTCCCAAAAGTCTTCAAATCACGTGTCAAACTTGGAGTGAAAACCCTACACACTTGATGAAATAAAATTACACAATATAATACATATTTATGCCCATTTGTGGGCTTATTTGGCAAATAAAATAAAAGATATTACATTTTGAGTGTTTGTTGCCAACCCTAGGTAGGGTTTGGATAGTTTTCACCAAAATGGCTATAATTTTTCAAAAACAGATCCAAAACTAATGAAACCAAAAGGAAATGAAAATATATTCATGCCACTTCAATCTCCAACCAATTTCCAAAGCCAATCAATGTATTTGATGGTGGAAAACATGTGGATAGAAGATTGCAATATTCAGAAAACTGAGAAAGAGTGTAGGGAATTCAAAAGTTTTTATTATTCAAAGGCTCTAAAATTGACTATTCTGCTTTAAAAAATTGGTCCTAGTTCCTCATTGTTCTCTTGGTGCTCCTGCACCACTGTGTTATTGCTCATATATTTAATTTTTTGTATATTTAGTGTATTATTCTTCAGGTGATGTTTGTGTTCCTGTGCAAATGCCACCTCATCAAATCTCATCATCCCCACCTATATCGTCAACTACAATGTCGGCAACACGCAGCATGGAGATATCTAGTAGTGCGCATCATACTGACCCCAGAGTTGGTAGATCCCTCCTTTTCTCTCTCTTTTGTTATGTTTTTTATTTCCCTTGAAGTGTTCTTTCTTGCGAACATTTCATAGTGGATTCATTTTTTGCAACAAGACATGCACATGAAGATGCAGAGGCCATTAGTGGTGATACCATAGCAGTATTTCCTAGATCTTCCCGTATTTCTAGTACGGGAGCATTGTCAGTCACATTTGTGGTGACCGAAGATTTGCTTCCCATAAAGATAGAGAAGGTTTCAGGTACTTTAAAATTATTATGGTATATAGAGTAATTATAATTTATTTATTGATCACTTGGTTTGGACTAATCATCCCATGATTTGTTTGCAAGAAATGATATTTTTAATAAAAATCTTAATGAAATTACATTCGAGATCTCTGGGCCCACCATACATAAATGGTGGAATAAGCAAGAAAAAAATTTAAAAGATGAGCTCATAAATCATTTGGTTGGGTTGTTCGGAAATGACACATTTGAGAAAAGCAAGGTCCTTGACCAAATTGAAAAACATCTAAAGTATGTGAGGGATCAGTATAGGACAAATTTAGAGAAGAACAAAAAGTACGAGCGTCCCCACATGATTTCAGAGAGGGAGTGGAAGGACCTGATTTTTGAAGCAAAGGAGAGAGATGAAAGGAGAAAAGGAAATACACCACCAAACAGAAGAAGGTATTTGATACCATTAAGAATGTAATTATGTACTAATTACTCTTTATATTTATATAATCTAACATATTTCAAACTTTTCATAGATTGCTCGACACATCAAAGGCAACTAAGGCAAGACTAGAAAAGCACGAGCAACACAAACTCGACTCTGGCGGTTATTTCAAAGTTTCCACATGAATTGTACGTATCAATAAATGAAATACCGCATCGAAATAATAAATTGCAAACAATTTTTTTAATCATTAAATAATACAAGCAAAATTCATGATATTAAGCAAAAAATGCAGGTCTTTGAATTCAATAGAGTGCCCACAGAAGATGGCATGAAAATTGTCTTCTGGGAGGGCTAAAGAATCATGGTTGAACGTCTAAAAGGATTGAGTGGGCAAATAGAAGAATCCAGTGCATCCGTCAATCATGTAAATAAGCTAAATGAAAATTATTTAAAATTGAATACTTGAGCAATAATCTATTCGATGTTAATTTCTAACATAATGTGACTATATTTGTTTTAAATAATCAAGCAATCATAACAATGCACATGACATTCAAATGCAGCCTACACGAGGTGGAACACAACCTACACATGATAAAGGTCGTGGTGTGCATCCGAGTACTAGAGGTATTCACTTGCTAAACAATTTTTTTTTATGTAATGATTATTACAATTAAACATCTTTAATTGAAATTGGTGTAGTAATTAATGTAACCTTTTTTGTTTTTTTTTAGAGCATGTAGACTGTGGTGAGAAAGTTGAGCATGATCCAGGTAGACAACACCAGGAACGTGATGGGGCCCCACCAGGTAAAGAGGACCATTGTTATTCCTTTAAACGAATTTAATTGCAATTGGTGTATTGACTAATGTAGCCTTTCATGTTTCAACTCCAGAGGATTTAGAGGGTGTTTGGGATGTTGAGGATGAGGCTAGACAAAATGATCAAGAAGATGATGTGGCCCCATCAGGTAAAGAGAACCCCTATAATTTTATTTTAATTAATGAAATAATTGTAATAATAATAATAAAACTCATGAATTTAACCCATTTCTTTGTTAATGCAGCGGACCCTCCTTTGCATACGCATCCTCATCGTGAGTACAGGACTAGGCATACATTGACTAGATCACAAGTAGATGGCAGAAGAACTGAAGAGGGGATAAATGATGAAGACAATGATCATCCACTTAGTCTTTACCTCCAAGATTCAAAAAGAAAGAAAAAAAAATGATTGTAATCTTATTATATGTTAACAACTGGATTTTAAGTGTTAATGAATTTAATTATGTGTTAATGAATGTTAATGAATGATATGTGTTAATGAATGTTAATGAATGTTACTTCTTACTGAATGTTAATGAATGATATGTTCTAATGAATGTTGATGAATGTTACGTGTTAATGAATGTTATGTGTTAATGAATGTTACGTGATAATGAATGAATGTTATGTTTCATTAATGGATGAAAGGATGTTAGATGTTAACGGGGAATTTAGAGTGATATTAGGGGGGGGAAATAAGCTTCCACCTTCTAGTGGTTGGCCCTGTTAAGTAGAGAATATTAAACTATTCTTGAAACAAAGAGAAGCTCAATAAGGTAACACACTTTTCAATATTTCATTATGCTCCATTGTTAATCTTGTTGATGCTAAGCATCTTATTTGCAGGTTACATATTCAGTGTTGCAGGGTGTGAACATGCTTCTATGAGACAGTTCCCCATTACAAGTGAATGCATGCCTCATTGGTTTTGTGAGTATATTTAATTCTAGAATAGACACTTTCTTTGTTCATTCCTTAACATTTGTTCATTTTGTTTTAGAATAGACACATTGCCTTATTTTGTTCATTCATTATTCATTTTAAGTTTATTTTGGGTCGAACTTGAAGAAAGAGCATGCATAAAAGGAGGTGGAACTGCTGGAAACTGGCTATTAAACTAAGTTACTGATTCTTCACTAAAACCCCTAGATCCTGATTCTGATTATGCCTGGGTCTTGATCTAAGCCTGATTCCCCTTGGATTCTGCCAAGGTCCTTCTTAGGTGGCTGGTTCTTCACACAAATATCAACTAATTTTGAACTTTAATCCACAGAATTAACACCTTACCCTTCAACACTAAGCCCTCTCAAGGGACCAAAACTTGACGTCAACCTTCCCAACTTGGTTTGCCACTTCCTATGGTCTTCTCATACCCAAAAAAGAATGATTCAACATAATTAAAACTCCCAAATGACCGGTTTATACCCAAACCCCAAACTAGGTACCAACTAGGCTTATTTCCCCAATAAGGTCTCCAAACCCTATTTTTGGACTTAACTTCCAAACTTCTCAAAACACTTGGAAAAAAATCATATATTTAGATACCATTTTCATAGTTACACAACATATCAAAAATAATCACATTGCTCCTTTGGACCAACTGTACAGAATGATGACTTTTACCCCAAAACTAGGCCTAATTAGGCCACTTTTCCAAAGCAAGTACCCACAAAACTTACAACAAAGACTCCAAACCCACTTGTTCTATTGTTCCGAACAAGTATGGAATGATGTTTTATTTTGAAAAATAAATATCATATTGTAGTTGATTAATGTATATCTGATTATATCTTTGTATGTTCTACATAGAGTTACAACTATATTAATGTGTTTATGGTTTGAAAACTCATGACGAAGTATTTATATTATTCTATGATGCAAAATAAATTACAGTGAGTTAGTAAGCCATGAGCGACATGTACCTAGGCAAGGTAGACAAATTGCAATCTAATTAGATCTATTAGAAAACTGGATCAATTGTAGTGTTTAAACAATATGGAGAAAGATTGTCTTTTTGATTTATGCCTATGTATGTTTAATTTTTTGTATTCGCATTTGATTAAGAAATGGCAAGTCCTTGATTGTGATTGTTGGATATTATCGTATGTTGATTTGGGTACCTGCCTATGTCCTTGATCTCGAGTATTGATTATTTTCATGTGATGGTTTTGTATCCGGTCATTGTCCTTTATGCGAGTGTTGAAATGCTAGTATGTGGTTGACCATAGCTGGTCATGTCTCTAGTCAGAGAACCGTTAGTCAGTACACCTCGTTTGAAGACTTGTTTGGCTGAGTGGGTATTCCTACCATATTGAACTCCATAATCTTGTCCTGGTGTATTCCTTGGTTTAGGAGTTTCGTTGGATTATAGTCTAGTGTTATATGGGAATGTGGCTTTCGAGTGGGGGTCACGGCCAAAGTGGTTGTAGGGTAACCCATCAAAAGTGTGTCTAAATAAGTGATAACCTAATAGCGTATTAGAGAGTTTAGTTAATAAAAACACTAAGTAAGATAATTGTGCCTCACGCATGGGATGAGTGCTAGTATAGACTCAACATGCAGTGAGAAGGCCTGAAATGGCAAACCAACAACCTTGTCTTCACGAAAGGATGTGTTGGGTCCACATGGGACTTGGATGGGCCGGAGGTTCGGGATAGGTTGACAGGGTAACCTAGTAGATGGGGTCGGAACCTATGGAGGCCTGCCATGGTAACCATACCAAGTTATGTGATGGCACTTGTCCCTTATGTTCACTAGTGTGCAGTTTGAGTGGTCTTTGTTAGGAACACTGTTGTGGAGTCTTATCTGGTTTTTTATGCCCTTGTGAGAACCTGATATTCATATTAGACCTTGGGTTGCTTATGATGGGTTGCAAAGACCTAGTCTCGTGGGTGCTCCAGTTGATCTTTTGTAATTGCTTCTTATCATGTTCAATTGGATCCTTTTCCTATTCAGGGGTCATTCATGTATCTATTGGACCGATATGGTCGTATGTATTATTGGTTTATGTATACCTTGATGGCAGGATGTAAATGATGTGAACCTTATGTATTCTTCACCATATTATTTATCAGAGGGGTCTTGCAGTTGAGCAGACGCGAAGATGTAGCCCACTAGGGGTGAACTTCGATATCATTTCAGTGTTATGTGGTGTTTTGTGTTCTTTTGTTTCCTTTATATTTAGCATGTGTGGATGGAATTATAGTTAAAATGCATAATGTGGATTTGATGATGTTGATCTTATATGCATGTATGTAGTCATCTTATTAAATGCAGTAATTTGGATCATGAAATATGTAGGTTGGTATCATGGAAAGTAACCCTTAGTTTTTAATGCAATTAAGGTATGCATGGAAATTAGGTGCATGGCTTATGTTTTAATGTAAGATTGAATGTAATGTATGGTTAGATTGTAATGGATGAACTTAATCATGCTATCTATATTTTAAACCTTAATGGATGAACTTAATCATGTTATCTATAATTTTAACTTACCGAACGAATTTATCCTTGTTTAAAGTATTATCATGTCATTAAGTTAATCAACTTAATTGGATTAATTAGCATGATTTGAGTTAAGTGTTGAATCAAGTAATCACGTTGGGGAACTCTTTAGGTGTTTTTTTAAGTATTTTGTTGTGTTATCTGAACTTATGATAACTCATTGTATCATTATGTTGTGTTTAATTTTTATTTTTAAAAAATTTGCACTCTATTATTGTGTTTTAGCTTTATCCCTTCGGGGTTTCCTGGTGGGGCATTACATTTGGTATCAGAGCCCATGCTGCAAACACTGGGATCTCTAGTGTCGCTTGTGCCCTTAGTTGGTGTGAGGTGTTTAGACCTTATGTTGTATGCTTGTCATCCTTTTGTATGTGTGTGATTGAAGCATAGGATCTTGAAGATCTTAAGGACTCGTGTTCTGTTCTTTTGCATATTCTATCAAGAAAACCTTTATTGTGTGTAACATGTGTGTTCACACCTTTCTTTCACCTTCTTGATGTTGGTTCTTTTGAGTGATTATATGTGCTTTGTTACTTATTATATATCTTGGTCTATGATTACTCTTATTCTGAGATAGAGTCGTATGTACCTCCCTTTTTTATTGTTGTATTCTTTTGACTAATCCATAGGGTTGGTCAGTGCTTGTTTTGAATCTGAAAGTATGAAATGTGCTTGTATTAAGTTTATTATCTAGCTTAGTGTTGTTAATTTAAAGGCTTTGTATGGTAGATGTTGAGTGCTTATATTTAGCGAACTGAATGTTTATCGTCCTTCTTTCTCTTTCTCTCTAGAAATTAAAATGTTTGTTATATGTGTATTTATCACTTATGTGAGTTTTCTTATTGCGAGAGAGAGGTTGTGACTTCTTGAACCCTTGTGTGAACCTAATGATTCTTATGTGTATCTAGATAATAAGAGGGCTATGGGTTTAAAATAATATGATGTTTATTGGGAGGAAAATTGTATGTTTTCATAAAGAATTCTCCATGTGTATTGTAGGAGTAACATAATGAAATTCTATCTTAGGTGATGTACAATATTGTACGAATAGCTGATATATGAAACTGCCTTGTTGTAAATGGATGTATGAAAGGGATCATGTTATAGTTGCTAAGAGTGTGTTAATATGTTCCATGAAATATTTCTTTATGTATTTCATTATACCGATTCAATTGAGGACCTATTTTAAACAATGCTATATTGAACTTGCTTTTGGATATATATATAATTGACTTAGTATGAATAGAAAATGCAAATGAAAAGCTTGTTTGATGTGCATGCATAAATATGTATTATTTAGTTGATAGCTCCTTGTTTACCTTCTTATCGTACTTTGGTATTCGATGAAAAGTTGCACATAATGATATGTTTCGTATTAATTAAGAGTAGTGAGTGTTCGCAAGAAGTCTTGCATGAACGAAAAGATTGTCTGTCTTGATTTCTTTTTTTGGAAATTAGGACATTTTGTTGCAACCATAATATTTGGAAATGTCATGTTGGGCCAATTGGCATTCTTCTTAATCGATAGTGAAATGAAAACCGTACTATTAAGATGATAGGCATATAGTGAGAAATTTTAGCATGATTGTGTGATCTTGTTAATTTTCTGCATACATATGAAATAGTTTGACTATCAAACTCTCTTTCCCCTTCTCTTTACCTAGATTATAAGATTTTTAGAAATGCTACTAAATAATGCATTGATTTAAATAGAATGTATATGAAGCATATGAAATTGTATTTTTGCATTTTGGCTTCATATTGAAAGATGGGAGTCTTACGCTTTGGAAAGAAAAATTGCATAGTTAGTAATGTGATTATGAATGCTGAGTGGTATTAGTGAAAGATATAGGAATGACGTTACTTCCTTATATAATTTTGAATTGTAAAGAATTTCAGTACTTGTATCTAGAATAAATTTTATTTAGTTATTCATGTGGGAAGCATAATAAAAACCTTCCTTCAGTAGATGTTAGGGTACTGAAAAGTAATCCTCATAAATATGAATAAACTAGTACAGGTGCTTTCGTTGTGTATTGTAAGAAACCAGTGCTTGCTATATGTGCCCATGGGATGGTGAATTAATCAACCATGGAGGATATGTTTACTTATGAGTATGGAAAACCATACTGTTTATGTGATGTTGCTTATTTGTTACCCTACTGAGTACCAAACCTCGGGTTGTTAGTAATTCAGTATGTTAAGGGGTAGTATTAGAAGTCATCATTCCTTGAATAGTATGGATCGGCGTATGATTAATGTCGGCGCGAAGCGACTTTAGCTTCTCTATTTCGAGGAAAAATATAGTTATATAATGAAACTGTATTAAAGGTGTACTCAATACTTTCCCTTTTTGGTGACCCAATTTGTAAGGTTTATGTGTGTCAGCCTATTCCTCTCTTTTATTTGAGTGTATTGATGGCAGTTCTTGAGCATAGTGATGGTGTATCTTGGAGGATCTTTTTGCCTTGTCTTCATGAAAGGTATGTTATTTCCACATGAGCTACCAGTTGGCAGACGTTGGTAGACATGTGGGTGGACCTTAGCCATGAGTACCGCTGGCTTACGGCTAGTATCCTAAGAGGTACGTTGCTATGCGGGATGTGACCTGCACGTGCTTTTTTTTCCGTGAGGTACACTACCATGCAGGATACGACCATTGTGTGTCTTTTCCGCTTGGAGTATTGTCATGCTTCATGATGATGTGATGTGGAGTGAGGTCGAGGTGCACACTGCCATGCCATGTGGGTGTGTGACTAGGCCACACCGCATGATGAGCTACTGTGATAGCTATACAATTGTTCTCTCCTTCCTCGTTGGTGGCTAGATGCTAGTCACATAGTGATGTTATGTGCAGTTATGATATTCTTATTTATTTCCTTGTGGGCTAGAAATTTATTCTATTTTGACTTTGAAGGTTTAGCCACAATCTTGCGATCTTTTGCTTACTTGATTTGGTGTTGCAATTCCAGATTTTTCTTGCCTTACTGTTGGAATTGATAATTTATTATCTTTATTCATTTGTTTTTTGGTGGCTAAACTGAGTTATCCTTATTGTTTTTGTATGTTGGTCTTGTGTTGAAATGTGAATTCCTTTTTAAGGACGTATGAGACGATCTTGGTTGAGTGTATACGAGGAAGTAGACGTAGGGAACCTTGAGGATGGGGGTATGTGAGGCTATGATACACGTAGGTTCCACTACCTACCTATGTGTGGTGACTATCTCTTGGAGGCTAACCACCTTACACAACAAGGGATGTTCACGAGGGTCTTGTATGGAAGGTAACACCGCTATGGTGTGCCCTAGCACCATCAAGCCCTGGAGTGAGATGTTGGATATTTATGATCATGTGATTTTGTTCTGAGATCAGGCATAAAGATGTTGATCGTGCATATTATCTATGACCGAGCATTAGACATGCTCACATGTGGCCTTTTGAGTTGTTCATTTCAGTTATGTGGATGGTTACTATGTGTAATCATGGAGTAGATTGTGTTAACTTGCCACTATGTTATGGGACATAGTCATTGGAAAGGTTTTTTATATGCCTGGAAAGTGTAAACAATTGAGTTATATATGTTTCTCTTATTTCATGAAAGTTAACTTGGTTGTAGAATTTGAAATTTGAAGCTAGTTCTATGTGATAACATTTTATGAAAAGGATGGATTGGTAAAACAAATTGATCATGATGGCATGTTTTCTTGTCATATTTGGTAGATGAGTATGTTAATTGTTGTTTACCTCTATTAATGCTTTAATTTGGTGTGATGGAAGGAAGAAAATTCTTGTTTCTCTGCTATGATTATAGATAGTTCCTAGAATGTTATAAGAAATGTATGGATTTAGATGTATTTTACCAATGGATAATGGCATTCATAGAGGATTTAGCAATAATGTTTCAATTATTTATCGAAAGATTCATATGTGCAATTTGATATTTGTTAAATGAGTTTCAGGGCTAATGAGTACTGCATGTTTTCCGTCTAACCTTATGACTTCCACGAGTAAGTTGGAACCTAGGGGGGGAGGATGTAGTACCCCTACCCTAATCGGATTTTAAATTTCGGTTTGACCTTGGTTGATTTACCATGATGAAATGTTATAGTAAGATATTATGATTATTGTGCGTACTTATAAATGTGGTTTATGCATCGATTCTTATTTAAGTTTATTTTTTCTCTTGATTCATGTTATTAATTTCGGGCTAACACTTTCATTATATATATATATATATGTACGCATGTGTGGCTCATGGTTGCAGGAGATTGCAGGTACAGTGTCGCATAGGTACAAGGTTCGTCTCCACCTGGAATCGCAGGTTTGAGTGCTCCTCATTGGTCCTAAGAGATTGAATTAGGTGGTCGTAAGACCCTCGTTTTACCCTTGTCGTGCTCAAGTGAGCATCGTCAATCACCCATCAATTTTCCCTTTGGTTGGGTATGCGGGTCGTGTGTTTGTTTGGCTTTCTTGGGTTGTGTGTTCTGTGTGTGGTAAAATTGAGTATTTGATCCTAAGTATTTAATTTGATTAAATGTGTTCTTTTATGCATTAGTAAATTAAGGGACTAAATTAAATATGACCCCTTTGTGTGTGATTAATCATTAATTAGAATTGCTCAATTCATGTTTGTAGCAAGTTCAACTAAATGGTTATTTTTAAATGATGAATTTATTTAGTTATTCATTTTGAAAGGAAAGGTTAAATAGTATTCGAAAATAGAAGTATTTTATCCTCTTTGGCATTTTGAAATAAGAATGTTACTTTCAATTAAATTAAGAAAATTAATTTTAGAAGAAAAGCAAGTTTAGCATATTTGAATTGTTTCAAAAGAATGATTTTTTCCATTTTATTCAGAAGAAAATATTTTAAATCCAAAAAAATGAATTTTGGTCAAACATTTTTCCATTTAACCTGGGTTTGGAAAATATTTTTAGGAGAGTTGTTTTTGGTATGCAAGTTTTGGGCATTTGAGGAGAAGGATTTTCTTGAGCTTGCAAGTTGGGCTCTTCATCAAATCTTTCCCAGGATTTCTGAATAAGGTAGGATTCTTGTTTATCTCTTTGGTTTCTTTGTTTGATAGAGATTGTTTGGATTTTGTAGAAATCTGGTTGTTTTTGTTGATAATCTCTTATATTTTATGGAAAATGGAAGAGTTGTAGTTAAATCACAAACTCAAACCCTCCTTGTTTTCCTTCCCAACCTCCAGATCAAATTTTGGTTGCTCAAATTGATTTTTAGAATCAAAAATTGGGTTTGGTTGTTCTCAATAAAGTTTTTGTTTAAAACTCCATGTGAATGCTTTCTGATTCAAGTTTTAATTTGAGAAATTAGTTTGTTTTGGGCAAGATTGGTTGAATGGATTGGATAAATGTGTGTAATCCATCCTAATTGCCAAATATGGTTTTTGGTTGGAAAATTTTGCCTATTCTAGGAGGTTATTCAACAAATTTTAAATATTTTGAATACCATGGGTATTCTGGAAATTGGTTTTCGTCTCAGTCTGAGACTATGGATAAAACTAGGGTTTTTCCATTTTAAAAAGTTTAAAAAAAAATTATATAAACAAAATTTTAATTAGGACTGTGTATTCGGGCGTGGGGAGTCATGGCTCTACCCACAGCCCTCGTGCAATCCCACAGTTTGTGGTTCCACGGTTGTGGAAACCACAGACCGTGGAGACCACAACTTGTGGCTCCACACCATGGAAACCACAGCATGTGGTTTCCACGGCTATGGAGACCACAGACCGTGGCTCCACGAGTGTGGGGGCCACTTTGTGGCATTAAAACAAATAATTAAGTTTTGTTTTTTTGAATGTTTTTATTTATTTATTTATTATTAATTTATAAATTAATATATATTATTAATTATATATTAATTGCCAATTATTAAATTAATGTATATTATTAAATATATATTAATTGTTGTAATTTTTAAATTAATGTATATTATTAGTTATATATTAATTACCATTATTAATTAATGTATATTTTTAAATATATATTAATTGTTGTTTAATTATGAATTTATTAATTAAGGTATATATAGAGATATATATACTAATTAATATCTTTAGTTTGTATAATTGTTTAATATATGCAAGGAAATTGTATTTTATTGGGAAATGATTACCTAGTTTAGTCTCCTTAAATGTATATTTCCATTTTCTAGAAAGTGTAACTTGGTTCTGGAAAAGATAAGTTTATTTCTATTGTTCCGAACAAGTATGGAATGATGTTTTATTTTGAAAAATAAATATCATATTGTAGTTGATTAATGTATATTTGATTATATCTGTGTATGTTCTGCATAGAATTACAATTATATTAATGTGTTTATGGTTTGAAAACTCATGACAAAGTATTTATATTATTTTATGATGCAAATTGAATTACAGTGATTTAGTAAGCCATGAGCGACATGTACCTAGACAAGGTAGACAAATTGCAATCTAATTAGATCTATTAGAAAACTGGATCAATTGTAGTGTTTAAACAATATGGAGGAAGAATGTCATTTTCGATTTTTGCCTATGCATGTTTAATTTTTTGTATTCGCATTTGATTAAGAAATGGCAAGTCCTTGATTATGATTGTTGGATATTGTCGTATGTTGATTTGGGTACTTGCTTATGTCCTTGATCTCAAGTATTGATTGTTTTCATGTTATGGTTTTGTATCTGGTCATGTCCTTTATGCGAGTGTTGAAATGTTGGTATGTGGTTGACCATAGTTGGTCATGTCTCTAGTCAAAGAATCGTCAGTCAGTGCACCTCATTTGAAGACTTGTTTGGGTAAGTGGGTATTCCTACCGTATTGAACTCTGTAATCTTGTCCTGGTGTATTCCTTGGTTTAGGAGTTTCGTTGGATTATAGTCTAGTGTCATATGGGAATGTGGCTTTCGAGTGGGGGTCGCGTCCAAAGTGGTTGCAGGGTAACCCATCGAAAGTGTGTCTAAATAAGTGATAACCTAATATCATATTAGAGAGTTTAGTTAATAAAAATACTAAGTAAGATAATTATGACTCACGCATGGGATGAGTGCTAGTACAGATTTGGCATGCAGTGAGAAGGCCTGAAATGGCAAACCAACAACCTTGTCTTCACGAAAGGATGTGTTGGGTCCACATGGGACTTGGATGGGCCAGAGGTTTGGGATAGGTTGCCAGGGTAACCCAGTAGATGGGGCCAGAACCTATGGAGGCCTGCCATGGTAACCATACCAAGTTATGTGATGGCACTTGTCCCTTATGTTAACTAGTGTGCAGTTTGAGTGGTCTTTGTTAGGAACACTGTTGTGGAATCTTATCTAGTTTTTTATGCCCTTGTGAGAACCTGATATTCATGTTAGATCTTGGGTTGCTTATGATGGGTTGTGAAGACCTAGTCTCGTGGGTGCTTCAGTTGATCTTTTGTAATTGCTTCTTATCATGTTCAGTTGGATCCTTTTCCTATTCAGGGATCATTCATGTATCTATTGGACCGATATGGTCATATGTATTATTGGTTTATGTACACCTTGATGGCAGGATGTAAATGATGTGAACCTTATGTATTCTTCACCCTATTATTTATCAGAGGGGTCTTGTAGTTGAGCAGACCCGGAGATGTAGCCCACTAGGGGTGAAGTCCGATATCATTTCAGTGTTATGTGGTGTTTTGTGTTCTTTTGTTTCCATTATATTTAGCATGTATGGATGGCATTATGGTTAAAATGTATAATGTGGATTTGATGATGTTGATCTTATATGCATGTATGTAGTCATCTTATTAAATGCAGTAATTTGGATCATGAAATATGTAGGTTGGTATCATGGAAAGTAATCCTTAGTTTTTAATGCAATTAAGGTATGCATGGAAATTAGGTGCATGGCTTATGTTTTAATGCAATATTGAACATGATGTATGGTTAGATTGTAATGGATGAACTTAATCATGTTATCTATATTTTTAACCTTAATGGGTGAACTTAATCATGTTATATATAATTTTAACCTACCAAACAAATTTATCCTTATTTAAAGTATTATCATGTCATTAGGTTAATCAACTTAATTGGATTAATTAGCATGATTTGAGTTAAGTGTTGAATCAAGTAATCATGTTGGGAAACTCTTTAGGTATTTTTTTAAGTCTTATTTTGTGTTATCTGAACTTATGATAACTCATTGTATCATTATGTTGTGTTTAATTTTAAAAATATATATATATTGTACTATATTCTTGTGTTTTAGCTTTATCCCTTCGGGGTTTCCTGGTGAGACATTACATATGGTCTTTGCTCCCACTTGCCAGATAAGGACTTTTTGCAACATGAAATTCCATTTGTCTTTGCTGGTTGGGAATTCAACCAAAAAGAAACCATTTGCCAAATTGTTAATCTTTGTTTCCTTCCCCCTTTTATCTATACCCCATTTCTTGACCTCACATATGTATGGCCATTCATTTCCCCATTTTAGGATCATACCTACTTCTTTCAATCTTCTAATCGAATGTTTTCTTTGAGGATTTTGAATGCAAATAGAATGTTTATTAATTGATAAATTAGGGTTTGGGATCGATCATCAAGCTTTTTTGGTTGATCTATCTCTTATTTTATTTGTTTTTTGATTCTCCATTGTTTGCTCATTTTATTCCAATTATTTCGAATGCGATATCTGGAGTTATTCGATCTCCAATTTTTTAAAGAATCAACTGCATGAGGATTTTTTTGCCAAAACATCCCAAACGGTCTCCCTCTATTGAATGGAGGATACCAATTGTATGTATTCTTCCTAATTCCACCCCACTCTCGCCATCCATGAGTAATCCAAAAGACAAAAAAATTAGGTTTGTTATTAGTCCTATTTCAAAATTCATTCTTCATACCTTGTGGCCTCCATTTTGTTTTCCTTGGATGGGATATTTCCTTCATGTATTGTTTAGTGGTGCATTTGTCCACCCAACGGCCATTTTCAAACACCCATTGTGGAATATGTTTCCCATCTTGCATCTCTACATCCAATATCATAGTGTTCAACATTTCTATCTCCATTCTGTCTCCCCATTTTCTGCTTGTCCCTTTGTGGTCCTTCATGCCCTGTTGGCATTCGAATTCAAACCCTGCCCTGCATTCACCCTCCCCTACTCTCGCTCGCTTGTGATCCTTCTCTATTTAAGTTCACATTTGATCAATGATTTTATTTATCCTTTGCCATTGATATGTTAATCTAATGTAGTTACTTAACATCAATAAAAATTATTGGCCATACTTGTTTGATATGAATCCCTTTGACATCAATGACAATATTTCCAACAATTCTAAGTTCTCATACTAGTCACATTTGTTGCAATTTGGTCATTCTATCTTTCTTAGTCAACATAAGTAGTTTGGAAATATTTCCCTACAAATGTGTTTCCCCTTCAACTCAATTTTCCCTTCCATGTTAGTAACCACCTATACATTTAGGATTGACAAAGGTTGCAGACAATCCCAAGTTTGGAATGATGTTATAAACGCATGTCAGGTAAAATCAAAAAATTGGAAGAATAGGTGGATGTCCCAGGCGGGTAGAATCACCATGATCAAATCAGTTCTATCTATCATCCCTATATATAGTATGTCATGCTTTAAAATGTCGGTCACTACTGGTAAAAAACTGGACAATTTACTCAAGAAATTTGTTTGGAAAGGAGCCAAAGATAATAAGAAAATACCACTAATTAACTGGGACACATTGTGCATTAAGGAAGATGGGGGAGCAGGTTTAAGAAAAATGGAACTTCAAAACTTTGCCCTTGGAGCTAAACTATCATGGAAAATGTGCAAAGATCCTCACAAACTCTGGGTTAGATTGTTTCAAAAGAAATACCTGGACTCGAACGACCCAAACCAGATTCTCATAGTGGCTAATTCGAGTCGGGGCTCTGTCACATGGAACTTCCTATGGGATAGCAAGCACATTATCACTGAACACATTTCTTAGCAGATTGGAAATGGCAGATATGCATTATTCTGGAGAGACTCATGGAATGGGTTTCCCTCTCTTTATGAAGCATTTGAAGATAAAGAGGGGATTAATCTAGTCGAGGAGAGTATTGGGCGACATGTATGCAATTATATGGAAAATCATGAAGACACAAGTAGTTTAAGAAATTGGAAAAGAGTGAATATTGGTAATCAGGCACTGTGTGTGAAACTTTGGGAAGCATTAAAAGATAGGAAAGTACCAGCCTCCTATGAAGATGATAACATAATTTGGTGTGCTTCAAAGTCCGAGGAGTACAGTGTCAAACGGGGATATGAAATACAATGAAATGGGGGTACCTATGATACGTGGCCTAACAAACTTTGTTGGAGCAAATTAATTCTACCAAAAGCAGGGGCATTTCTATGGATTGCACTACAAGGTAGAATCCTTAATGGTGCTAGACTCAGAACTATGGGCATCTCAGGTCCCAGCCGATGTGTGACGTGTTGTGCAGACGAAGAGACAGCCAACCATTTACTATTCATGTGTCCAATGGCAGAAATTTGTTGGAACTAATTCCTCGCCCAGTTGAATTGGCCCACGGCTAGGAACAAAAGGCTCTTGGACTTCTTGATGTCCTAGCCAATCAAACAGAAGTCAAAGTGGAGTGACATATGGTTGGTTAGTCCGTTGATGATTGTGTGGCACATCTGGAAGGAAAGGAATAGAAGAATCTTCAAAGAGACATCATTATCAAATTCTATGATGATTGACAAAATAAAAGGTGCAATCGAGGAAGTGATAAATGGTAAGATACTAAAGGGTGGTCCTAAAAAATACAATAACTGGGACTGTGAAATAGAAAAGCATTGGTCTCTTAGAAGATTAGATAATCTTGCCCCCCCTAAGAAGCCAGTCGATAGAAAATCGGTTAGATGGAAGGCTCCTCCTAAAGAGTGGACAAAACTCAACTTTGATGGAGCTAGTAGAGGGAACCCGGGAGAATCTAGTATTGGAGTAATAATCAAAGATGATCATGGCAAGATTATCAGCGGACTATATGACGGAATTAGTTTTGCTACAAATAATGAAGCAGAGATTCGTGCTTTAGAGGCTGGACTATGACTCTGTATTTAGCAGAAGATTATGCAAGTTGTCATTGAAGGGGATTCGCATATTATAATAAATGGGCTGACCAAGTCAAATTTTCAAAACTGGAAACTCAAAAAGTGGCACTAATAAACAAACACCTCAAATCAATCAATAGTTATGAAATTTCTCATGTGTATCATGAGGGCAATCAAATTGCAGACTTTTTTGGCAAATCTTGGGATTGAAAGGAAAGAAGGTCTCGTCTCTTTCAATCATAGCTCAATCGATAATGAAATAACTAGACAATGAGTTAAGGACTATTGTATGTCCACACGGCAAGGAATAGGATAGCAAATGTGATGTAACCAGGATCTGCACTTGAGCTTGGGTATAGGCGGCAGTGACTTACATATCTGAAACGTGTAGAAGAGTATGTATCTGGGTAAAAATAACAGAGTGCAGAAGCCCTGATCACGAGCTCTAAAAGTGACGGTTGATTGAGGCTTCACATGGATAAGCATTGGCTTGTGCATTTGGGAAGTGCTGGATGCAGATTGAGACACACCATGAAAATGAGATTTCCCAAGTTCAGAGGAAGAATTCGATGGATTGTGTGGAATGATGATAATTGGGAATCAGGACATGCCTATATCCATAAATACTCAACAATAGAATGATCTCTCATAAGTGTCTGTGTTGTGGCTATAAATGGATCATTTTGGAGATATCAGTTGTGTAAACTATAGTAATACATTGGGAACACATCTTCGAAACTTATTTATCACCGAAGACTTTGTCTATGATGCTATTCGGGGACTAATTGGCATTAGTCTCAATTTTGAATGGCACTGGTGTGATGCTACTATCCTGGAGGCGGCTCTAATGCCCCTGGTTGATGTCATGGAATCAGGGGAGTGTACGGTGGAGTTGTTGGATGGCTTTGTGAAACCATTCATCACGGACTATCTGGCCAATGACATCCTAAGTCTTGAGGAGGGCACTAGGGGAAGCATACTAAAGATATATTTCCAGGTTGAGGAGTACTTATCCTCGGAACCAGAGGATGCCCCTGAGGATGCAGATGAGGATGCAACAGAGAATAGTGAAGGTTCCATAGATAGTGAAACAGGGAGGGAGATGGCATGGTAGGAAATGTGGCTGGAGGAGCATGAGCATCTGAAGGTATTTGGGGAAAACGCGTGGGAAGTATTCTGGTGCGCAGTCTTCAATGGAAACATGGCTCCATTCAGAAACTTGACCAAAGCAACGGAGTGGTGGCTTCTTGAACAGTCCACCAACAATGTTATTAGCATTGGAGAATATGCAGTGGTGATTTACCAAGCATTAAGTGGTAATATGTAATTGGATTCTTATGTATGTGGACTTATGCTTTCTTTTGTATGGTATGTTTGGTCAAGTGTAAGATGCATCTAGCTGAGACAGTGTTGTAATGTTGGATGCTAGAAAACCTTATGTAATTTTCTCTCAAAAAGTAATATAGGGCGCTATCCCCATAATGATAGTACTTACCCAAAAAAAAAAGCACCTATACATTTAAATAAAATTTTCATCACATCCCATGGGATAAAAATATTAAATAATATAAATTTGAAAAAAAATGATTCATTAGCCCTTCACTTATCAAATATAAATTTAGAATTCATATATTTTTATAATGATTGTAATGTAATCCATATTTATTGTATATAAATTTAGAATGAACACTATAATCTTGCAGTCAAATCCAAATCCTAAATTTATGTCTTATAAGGTAATTCAATGTTCAAAAAATTTCATGTTGCCTTTCTTCATCAAGTTAGGTTAACTATTGAACATCATAATCCTCACTTGAAGTAGTTTTCACTAACAACCTATAAATTGTAGAATTAAACTTAATGGTTATTTTAATAACACCTAATTCATTATTTTGGGTCTTCATATATGAGACTTCATATATGTTTAATTTCATCACAATTAGAAATTATAAGGTATTATTTAATATTATTTAATTGTTCTCTTATAGGATCTAGTGGGTAGTTTTTAAACATCATAATATTGCAAGTTTTATTCTTATCAATGACTATTTGATATTTCCCACTTGAACATCATAGTATTACCAAGTAATTTCTTCTTAGCTCTTATTAAATTATTCCCTTTTGCAACTAATTTCATTATACATTTTATATGTGTGTTTATTTGTTTGTATTAGCTTTGACATTCACTTTGTGTGTGTGTATTTTGAATTAACTTTTCGTAAGGTCACTTAGTCAACTCCCTATAATGCGTCTAAGGATTTTCTAGTATGTAGTAGTTCACTTACTAGTTGTCAATGTAATAATTAAAACATATTATGAATGAATGATATATGATTAAGTTGTGATCGTATGACTTTGAGAGTGAGTTATTATATTCCTTAGTGTGATTACTTTTGCATAATACATTTGTTAGATATTGAATTGACCACCATGGAGATTGTGTGAGATGTTTGATCTTATGTAATGAGATAATACCAGTGAAAGTGATTTGTGTTTAGACCTAAGGAACATGTCAAGTGCTTTGCCAATAAATTTCTAGCAACGTGCCCAAATAATCAAGTTATAAAGATATGCTAAGAACTTATATGAAATTTGTCATTGATATGATGTAAAAATGTTATGTTTCTATATTTATATTTGGGTTTAATCTCAAACCAAATTATTCAAAACTATTTTCTAATAAATTTAGTATCCATGTGAAAAAATAAATAAATTCACTAGCATATCTAGAGATCTTAACAAATTTAATTGGATATTAAAATTGAGTCTAGTAAATCTCTCATTAATATATAAAATTATGGATATTCTATGATAGCATGAGTCTATCCCTTTATCTTGAAATAAAGAATTAAATTGCCTTGGAAGATTATGTGTGTATTCTTACCATGGTACAATGAGAGTCATTTATCTTGAGGGGGATATATTTTTGCAAAGTATTTAATAAGAAAATAAGATGAATCTATGTATACCCAAAAGTAGATATGTCCTCCGATTCAAATGAAATGCACTTATTTAATAGATTAAAATTCATTCAATTTTAATGGAAATAGAATTTTATAAATACAAAGTCAGTATGTTGATTAGAATTATAAGGGTGGGTCCCCATGCAATTGCTTAGGTTATTTTGACTAGCAACCACTATTCATTTTTTTAAGGAGCAATTTGTGGAGTTAGTGGTCACATGGATATTTAAAGGAGGGAAATAAATTTGTAGAGAAATATTGGAGGCAAATAAAAAGGAGGGAAAGAAATTTGTGGAGCCATATATCATTTTTTTCAATATGCAATTGATGGATGGAGTAATAATTAAAAAGAAACTTACTATGGCTCATTCATTTATAAAGGTTTATTATAGAAGTGTAACATAATTAGAAAAAGAATCAATGTGGCTTATGAGGAGCTTTGTATGTGTACTAGTGAAAGTGGGACTTTATTACAAAACCAAATGTTATACTACTATTGCCAAAGTCTCATGTTTAACATATTAGATTGACTATTAGGATAGATATATATTGGTATTATGGTGTTTTGGGCTTAAATTATATCAACCACTTCAAAATTCCTCTATGTAACGCTTCTATATAAAGAGATTTTGTATGATATGGCCTATCAGTACTTGAAACAAATGAAAGATTCATTGAGAGAAGGGTGATTTGAGTTCAAGGGGAAGTCCTTACCCCTAATTGATAGTTTCACCATGCAACATGAAAGAAGTGAGGAGGGGATGACTAAAATAGTTTCAACTCACAAGGTTTAATTATGTAACTGATGCTCTGCAAAATGGGAGATGCTAGACAAAAACCTATGGTGGTATAACACATATGAGAAACAACAAGAAACAAAGAGTTGTTAGTGTTAATCAACCAAAGACTATTTTAAGCAGGCATACCAAGAGAGACACTAAAAATGTAATAAAGCATTTGACAATGAAAGCAAATACAATAAGGCATCTCCAAATGCCTTCCACCATGCTTGTAGCTCCTCCTCCCTTGTTCCTCTCCTCTCCAAGTTCCAAATTTGTGTAGCTCTCAGCAACTTTTTGCACTATGGATGCCTTATGGAGGTTCAAGATTGAAAAATGATTAATCTAATGCTATACAAGTGTGAACAAAAGCTAAAATAAGAGTTTATCTAATTAGCTAGTGTTGATTTTAAACCAAAAGAGTGAATATGATTGATTTATACTAAATGCTCTCTAAAAATGACTATAATGTAAATGCATACAAGTTTTTAGGATCTGGATTATGAAGAAATGGGCTCTATTTATAGGAAAAATGGAGCAATGGATGGTTGAGATTGAGTAATCTCAACAAGGGTCGGGATTGAATGGTTTAAGATCCATGTGAAGACTTTCAATCCAATCCCAGGATGACAAATGTCAACAAGAGATGGGTTGAGAGGAGAGGGAATAAGCATTTAATGCTTGGCATGACCTGAGGGTTAACTTGGGAGATAAGGTTAATGTTGAGTTGAATGAATAAATTCATTATCCAAAGAATAATGCTTTTATCCAATGGATAAACTCTTGTGCAAGAGTTAATGAGGATAACCATGGTCAAAGCAATAAATGTTTGAAGAGACACATGGGTCACATGAGGGTTGAGTTAGGGATCAAAGTCCCTAACCATGGGTGCAAGTGGATTTAACCATAAATGGTCATGTAAGAGCCATTAGTGGTTTAGAAGACTTTAGAAGTTAGCTTGTTGAACACATAAAGCATTTAATGCTTTTCAAAGACTTTGAAGTCTTTGAGAAGTGACTCCAAGTTGCTTAGGAATGTGACAATAGCTAGGGGATAGATTAGGCTAATTAGGAAGGGGTTTAGAAGAATCTAGAAGGGGATTAGGATTGCAAGTGGTTTTGGCGGGTGAGGGAAAATAGGATTTTTATTAAAATAAAATTCGTTTATCTCAACAAATAGGTGCAAGTTGCATTTTTAGGAGAATGCAAGTGGGTGGATTTAATTATTTAAATAAATGTTTTATTTAATTTATTTAAAAGAAGAAAGGGGATTAAATTGAATAAATAGGATTTATTCATTTAATTGATTGTGAATTTAGTTTAATGAATTAATCAAAATAAATTGAATAATTTATTTAATTAATAGGATAATGTTTTGAAGATGAATTAATTAAATGTTAATTTAATTAACTGATGGCTAGTAGGTTTTTAATCAAATAAATAGCAAATAATTTTTTAATTAAATGGATAGATTTATGTGACTACAATAACAGTTATATTCTCTCATCCTCAAGGATTTTCTATTAAGGCCCTGGTGTATTCATGACATTTACACCTTCTAGTAGCTAACTTTGCATGTAATACCTAAGGTCACTTGTAAGACCTATGAGCATTGTATGCAAGTCCTACATGTATTTTAAATGCTTTTATTGGTAAGTCTTATAGGTATTATATTTCTCTTCCTCTATATTCCTTATTTTCTTTGTAAAAGAATTGTATTTAAGATTATGAGTATTGCATGTAAGACTTTAATTTTATTACTATTCTAATAATAACTTACTGGGGCTATTTTGAGGAGAAATGGGCTCTATAAGAAACTTCATAAAACTTCTTAAATCATTATAAAGAAATTATGATCTAAATTATGCAAGAGGCTTATCATGTACTCTAGAATACATGATGTTCATCTTGACATATGTTTTTATCCTAGCGACATGCTTGTCAATGAAGTCCTACATTGTCAAGGATCTTTATCTTTTATTTACAAAATAAATTGACAACTTGAACCCCCTTATAAACATTAAGGGAGTGTATTAGAGCATAATACTTATTAGGGAATTTCATTTAATATAGGTGCTCATACATATCATTTACAAGACTCTAACTTATAAGGTTTATCTTTATAATATATAGGGTTATTTATAAAATTTTAGCTTTATGAATATATAAATAATTAATTAAATGAATCAGTAATCAAGAGTTTATATGGTGAAAACCCCTTCAAATACCTTATTACGGGAAATCATATTGAAAGAATATATTGCATGGTGAACATATTGCATATTCATTGTTGTATATGTGAACGAATTTGTAAAGTATTATAGTTATATCTATCAATATGATTTACATGTAAATAAAAGTAGGAAGATGGAGAGGAAGAATATTAACAAAAATGAGGTTCTTGATATCTTTTTTATATAAATATTATTGTAATTTTCCTCAATAATAATGATTTTTTACTAGATATTTTCATGTAGAAGAGTCTTCCCTGTTATATCTAAGAAGGATAAGATAACTTGTGCATATTGCAAGAATTTACCATTGTTACAAGACGGATATTTATGAATTGAATCTTCTTGAGAAGAATAAAATTAGTTTGACTTCTAGAATGTCTACTTCAACTTCTTCTTCCAAACAAGCAAAATTTGATAAGGGAAAGAGCCACACTTTTGGGAAAAGTTATTTGTGCTACTAAAAGTCATGACTTAGGGAGATGACTTCTAGATTCAGGAGCTTCTCATCATATGGCTTCTTCGCAGTCTATGTTCTCTTCTTTTGAGTCTTGCAATATGCTACTGATTTTGATGGGAAATCATACATATATGAACATAATTGGGTAGGGACCTCTTGATATTGGGGATGACACATTCAATGGTGTGTTGTGTGTACCTCACTTGACAAACAATCTTCTTTCCATCTATCAAATCACTCATGGTGCCACAAGGAAGACTATTCGGTTCACTCCTAATTCAATTATCATTAGACTTGGAGAGTAGAGCTATCACTTCTAATAGGGTGGTGGATCATACATCTTGGTTGCATTCATTTTTAGACTTTGTTCCTATCAATGATGATCACAGTTCTAGTGTGGATTTCGATATTGAGGAGAACGTTGGTTACTTGAACTTGGGTGTTCTCACATGTGATCCAGTTCTTGAACCTTGCATTCTATCACCTCCTATTGATATCACATCTTCTTTTTCTCCTAATGATGCTTGTGTTGCTACAGTTTTGGCTTCTTTAGCAAGATATAATTGTCTTCCAAATACAATTCCTTGGGATGATTAATTGAAAGACATTGTAGGTTTGTTGCGGAGTCCTACATAGCATATTTGGGAGAGATCATTGATGATTTTCATCTTCTCTTTGATGGAGATTTTCCTTCTTCAATTGTTGCAAGGGAACATTCTAACCCTCTTGTTCATTATCTACATGATCATTCCTTCAAGTTTGATGTGATTGTGGATACTTATGTACAAAATTTGGAGGTCTATTTATCTTTAGTGGAGACACTCGAGTCTTTGGATCATGTTCTACGTTCATCTTCGTTGGATCCTAGATTGTATTTTTCAATAGTGTGGCCTAGTACACTTGATTTGGAAGGGGCAACTCTTAGCATCCACATGGACACTTGAGCAGCTTGTAAGGACTCCATACATCTTGAGTTTTCTTCTTTCATCTTCCTTTTAGGATTGGGGAAACTTCATACATACACCTTTGGTTTTATTTTTTCCTAAGGGGAGGAACATTGTTCAATAATCATGGAGTAGCTTCTCCATCCAGCTTGGAGCATCTACCATTGGTGCACATTATAAATTGAGGGGGGGCTACCTAGTCTCTCTTCTTCTCTCTTTTGGGGGGGAATTTTTCCTCACATGGGATTTTTTCTTTCTCATTCTTCTTTGAGAGTTCTTTTGTTTTTCATCTCTCTTTTGGGGCGAGATATTTTTCCCACTGGGTTCTCTCCTTTTCTTCTCTTGTGAGAGATTGCATTGCATTTGTTCATGGGTACGTAACATGGCCTATTTGTCGGCACCTAACTTGCATTTTAGCTTTTGTGTACATTCTCCCTAAGTTGCACTTACGGGGGGTGTTGGTGTAATTAAGGTATTTTACATGGGTTATTTCTCACCTAGGTCCTAACTACACATCACTTAAGCTTACTTAGGGAACTACATAGAATTTGTTGGATCATTTTCACTTTAGGTGGCATTATCATGTTATCGTTTCCACTTTATATGGTGTCTCCACCTTTAGTGCATTTATCACATTACCATATCCACCTTTCATGGTTGCACTTCTCCTTATTTGGTGGGTGATCCACCTTTTTTGGTATTATCACACTATCACTTTTCCACTTTATGTGAGATGATAGTTTTTCACTTTTTGTCTCATGTCATAAGATTACAACACTTATCATAATCTTATGCACTCCTATGTTCTCACATTGGCTATATAACCAAGGGCTCTCCTATGTAATAATAATGCAATTGATCCATTTTGTATTGCATCATTGATAGGAGTATAGTTTATTCTTGGCATATTATATCTCTCTTGTTGTTGTGCTTTCCATTTGGTGTCTAGATCTTGGGTGGTTACCTTCATAGACAATTCTTACAACTTTTAAATCAATTTTTTTAATAATAGAAAGTGAAACTCTTATAGAAGCCATCTTAACAAGTAAGAACATTTCAAAGAATAATATTTTTAACTTTATAACTTGTGAACTATAAAATACGCTTTAAAATTATTGATGCTTACATTAGATTTAAGTATTTTCTTGAAAACCCATTGGTATTCAATAGGTTTTCTTCTTGGCAGAAGATTATTAAACTCCCAAATATAATGTTCCATTGAATCCTCATATTTAACATCAATTTCTTCCTTCCATTGTTCAACATCTGTAAAATAAAAAATCTCATGCACAATTTTAGGTTCTCAAAAAAAATACAATAAAAACAAAGGAATTTTGAGAATTTTAAACTACCTTAAAGAAGGCTTATCAATCCATGGCATTACATTTGGACTCTCATTCTAAACTATATCCACTAAAAATCGATAGAATCTATAAATTTATCTTTGTCCACTTTTCTAGAGGAATTTATAAAATATCTTTGCAAACAAATACTTCTAAAGTTTCTAGGTTATATTTCTTACTACACTACAATTCTTTTGGATTTCCACTATTAAAGCCTTAGAGATAACTCTCATTTGAACAAAACATTTGACCTATTATTGGGATGCTTTCTATCTTCTAATGTAGTTCTAGCATATTATTATATATTTTTTCATCCACTCCATTTTTTTTATTATATGGAAATGTCAACCCTATATAAATTCCACGATCTTCACAATATTGTTAAAATTTCCTAAAAATATATTCACCACTATTGTTTGTTCAAAGGACCTCTAACTTATTTTGAATGTGGTATTTTAACATATCTTTTATTTCTTCAAAAAAAAAAAAAAAAATTCAATGAAAGTTATTCCTTTCACCTCCAAGAGAGTCTACATGCATTGGGCCACATATATCGATGTGAATGGGTTTCAAAATTATAGGTGTCATATTTTCTTATAGTTTGTGAAAGGAATTCTTTGTCAAATTTCCAAGAGCATAAGCTTCACATGTCTTTAATTTTGCATGTTTGTCAAACTATAGACCAATTGTCAATGTACTAGTATTCATTCTTGCATGGTTTTGAAATTCAAACGATAACCTATGATGTCAAATATTAATATATAATTTAATAAGGATTGCAATAAAATCATTCCCATCATTTCCACTAAATTATAATTACATATATGTTGTATGCTCTCCTTCGTTGGTCAATGACTTGCTTTTATTCACCAAGTACAAGACATCTTGATTGATCAAACAAAACTTTGACAACAATATATGCAGTCTACTTATTCAAAGTAGATTATAAAGAATATTAGGAAAATTAAGGACACCATTCATTTATTTATTACCTCCTTGGGTAGCATGAGTTCAATTGTGCAATTATTCATAAAAATATTAACAATGTCATCTTCAAGTTTGGTTTATTTGGAAATTATGGTCAAATTAATAAAGCAACTTGCCCGTTAAGGGGCCTAGTTGAGCTAATCTAGTTTTGATTGATCTTGAAATTGTGAAATGGGAAAGACCCTTGGAAGGTTGGTTGAAATTCAATTTTGAAGGTGCTTCGAAGGGGAATCCTAGACCATCTATTGCGGGTGTTATTGTTTGTAACTAGAAAGGGGGTGTAGTGGCCCTAGGTGCTAAGAATCTTGAAGAGGGTACAAATAATGTTGCAGAAGCATCTGCAACTTTAATGGTTGTTAGGATGGGGAAAATGTTGGGGGTGACGAAAATTCACTTGGAAGGCGATTCCCTTATAATTATTCAGGTTATCATGAAGGGGAAGATTGACACATGGCATCTACAAAATTTAATCTCATTAATAGTAGATGAATTGGCGGGGTTTGAAGATTTCCAAATTAGTCATATTAAACGATTGGGGAATATGGAGGCGGACACCTTATCTAAATGGGATTTACCCTTCGATGGGATTGGTGAATTTAAATTTGAAGACTTCCGACAACTTCCATTAGATGCAATTTGAAAGTGTGAAAAAGTTGGTATTTGAAACTTAAGTTTATTTCTCAAGGCTTGTGCGTATTTATTTGTTGGAATAGTGATGTGATGTTATTTGAAGAGGCATCCTACTATAAACCTGTCGCATATTTATGAACATTTGAGTTAGAGGGCATTTCACATTTAGAGCTCTTCCTTCTTCGAGAGACTTCAGCAGGGTTTTCTGGCTTGAGAAGGAGCTAGTAATGGTGGGCTGAGTAATTTGGTGGTGTTGTAGTGGTAAGTTGAAATTTGGAGTGGCGGAACTGTAGCAGCAGTATATCCATGGAGGCCAACTTCACTTTAAGAACAAACAGACAGTTGTGTCTGTTCTTTGGGGAGGTCTCTTTCAGACGTTTGAGGAGTATTTTCCTCTTCAATGATGATCATTTGGTGCAATGTGTGCGTTTAATTTTAGGCCATGCTTTCAACTTGGTAAGGCATAGATACAAGACCAATATGGATGTTTATTCTTCGCTCATGGCGTGGAGGTTAGATGCGGGGGAACCGAAAGACATGGTAAGGAAGGTTATGGAGACAATTGTGCACAAAGATTTTTTGGAAGGATTGGATACCTTTCTTGAATGGCCAGTGTCAGGTTAAGGCTTTGACGTCCTGGAGGGTATGAAAGATGAGAAGGCGGGTGGTGATGACGAGTTAATTCCTTTTGTTCAGTGGTTGAAAGGCTTGTGTCAAGTGCATCGAAGAGCAGAAGCCAAGCATGGCTGAGAGGCCTTAAAAATATTTGTCCAAATTAAGGAGCTCGAGGCAGTGATCAAAATGGCAAAGGTAGAGGCGGATGGCTTGGGACGGAGGGAGCTCCAATCAAGAAAGAGGAAAGCAGCCGATGAACAGAGAGATGGTGGCGACCCAGGCAAATCTGGAAAAGGATAATTTCTTCCTTGGTTCCTTAGCAGAAAATGGTGATTTTTGTTTTTTTTTTGGGGTTTATACATACCCTATTTTTTGTTTAATTCTCTAAAATGTAATGGACATTGGGGTAGTTTTTCTGAAAATTGTTATCGAGTGAATTCTTTGGTAAAAGCTCGAGTTTGGCGGGTGGGGATGGTAAATGGGCATTGAATTTTTGGAAATCTTCTAACTTCTTTTTTGGTGTTTGCAGTGGATAGCTTGGAGGTTTTTTGGTGGAAACTATATACTGTAATGTTACTTACTTTTACATTAATAAAGTAATACATTATTACCAAGCAAAATAAATAAAGCAACCCCTTTTGGAAGTCTAGGGTTCTATTGCTCTATATTTGAAGAATCAATGACTTTTCAAGCACTCCTTATTTATTTTTCCTTCATATTGTCTACATGTTTTTCAAGCACTCCTTTTTTTCATATGTCTATTTTCTTGTAACAAGAATACTTTTGTTTGTTTTATTATTAATTTCTTGAGTATGATATTGATTTTGAAACTGTTTCTTTTGTTTGTTTTACTATTGATTTCTTGAATATGATATTGATTTTGAAACTGATTTCTTGGGCTTCTGATCCGATAAAGGAAGTAAACCCTTTTGGTATTTACAACAAAAATAACAAAATTATCTTTCTTTGATTTAGATTGATTATGCCTTATTTCCTTAACAAGATATCAATCACATCAACCCATTTTATTTTGCTTTTATTACTAATTTAAATAAACCATTTGTAATAAGATTCTATAAGACTAGAAATATAAGAGTATTACAATTATTAATTTGCAGTATATCTAGCATTTAAAAGATACTATAATATTTACTTCATTTTATTAGTGTGCTAATAATCTTTTCACAATATATTGTTTTCAACATATTACATACATCCTTTGATGTATTAGATACTTCCACTTGCACTATTAACAAAAATTTTAATTCAAAATAATTACAAATGGTTTATTTTCACCTTATTATCAAAATTTATAGATTCGAAGTAATTGCAAATATTATCTTTTCATCCATTGTAATCCATTTATCTACTTCTTTAATAAGAGATGTGGGTTTAATATCCGTGTCATCTACGCATTCAAATAGTACATTTTCCTTGAAAAATATAGCTAATATATAGCTATGTAGATTGAATAATTTTTCATTGAATCTATTAATCAAATGTGTGTTTGTGTGAACTTTAAACAAAAATTATATTGAAAAATGTATCCCCCCCTTGATGAAGGCTTCACTTAAATCACTAATGTTTTGATACCATGTAAGATATACGGTTTGTTGATCTAACCACAAAATGAAAGAAAACTTTTGATAGACGAGCATTTTTTTTTAATTATTGATAGAACTTGATTTTACGTGGTTGTAAATAATACTTAAACTAAAATATTTACACAACTTAATGACTTCAGTACTTTGTAGTTCAAATAAGTTAGCAAAAAATAATTCCTTGTAATTAAGGAATTCTATCTCTCTACTCCAACAATTAATAAACCACTTTGACTAAACTTTGTTCGTAAATAGATTTTTTGTTGCAATATTTCACTACAAAACAATCTTGACTCATCAATGAATAGCAACAAATGCTCCAACAATTGAAAAGATCACTAGTAGATTAGCAATATCTCTCTATGTTTGAGAGGTAGCTCTCTTGTACAATGTAAAGAGTTTTTAAATGGTGTATAAAGATTTTTCAAAGGTGTGCTTTTAACTGAAAGAACACAGCTTTTTGTTTAAGGGTGAAAAGTGCAACTTGGGTTTATAAATAGAATGCAAACTAACCTAAGAAAGATGCATCAACACAAAATTTAATGACTCAAATTAAATAATAACCTATTTATTTTAACCCAAGTGCACAAAGTAAATACACATGCATCTTCACAACCAAAAAACTAGTAACAATGGCTACAAGCTGCACATCCAAATAGGCAACAACATAAAGCATAAGATCATTGGCTCATAGAGCAACAAAATCCATCCTTCATCCAATTTCAAAAAGAGTTCTATAGACGCTTGGTTTTTCCACCAACTCCTCTTATTCTAGCCCCTTGCAAATAGTAGAGTGCCTGCCTACCGCTCGCCTGCCCCCCTCCCCCAACCCTAAAATTCTGTCTCTATGAGCAATTCTAAAACCGTTTTAGCAAGAGTGGGGCTAGCAACTATCAAGTACAAGCTGATTCCCTACAATTCGGCTAGTAGGTTATCCTAGGAAGTGCTCGCCTTTAAAATAGTTGGGGGTTTGTCCTACAAATTGGCTAGTACTGCTCGAATGGCTAACCTATCAAGTGGCAAGAGAAAACTCCTATAACTATCCTATTTATAATTTCCTAGTTAATCGCTAACTAATAATTGCCTTTCCAAGTTTTTGAAAATATTTTGAACATTCAAAGCCTTTCAAAAGAATGTACATGTTATGATTTTCAAAAGAATGTACACGTTATGATTTGTTTTTCTGAATTTGAATGCATGGATTTTTGGTGCCAAACAGAAAATTCAACAAGACATTATAGACTGAAAATTTCATGGTGCTAAACGAGTGAGTTTAAACTATCCCCTTGCTCATTTGTCTCTCAAATATTCCTTTGTGCATAATCTCCCATGTGAATCTCTCCATAAATAAAACTTTGGACATGTTCATCAAGTCTTTTCCTTTCGCATGTAGAATCAATATTCTCTTGTAGAAGCACATTTAAGAGGAACTTTAACAAAACAAAAAATAAACATATATTATAGCATAATTAATTTTTTTTAACATTATTATTTTTTTAAATCATAAAGACGGGTATAAAACTAGCTATTACTACATAGAATTTTAACTATTATAAGCACCATATAAGCACATCATATTTAGGACACTTTAAAATTAAAAATTTGCCAATAATTATAAAAACAATTAATGCTAATATTTCCAAAGTTACATAATAACTCTTACGATAAAAAAAGAAGGCAATTGCAATTTGAGTCTCCATGTCCATGAAGTTCTGTAATAAATAAAAAAATCTCAGATGATATTATATATTTAAGATATCTATACTATTACTTCCTACACAATTTATCATTCAGAGAAGCAAATATAAATGACAGGGTTATCAAGGTTTGTCTTAATTTAAGAGAATGTGATTGACCGCTCCATAAACCGTCCATATTATTGTATCATGTTCAAGAAATATGATAATCCAAAAAACATAATTATTCATTCTAACAAGAAATATTTCTCGTTACAGAAGGAAATTTGCACAACTAATAAGAATACCCTATGACACAAGATTGTTATAACCCATAATGAGTGAATTTCAATTCATGGTAGTCATAGACTAATCCTATCACAACATTACACAATGAAAAGATTCTTCCGTGTTACAATCAAGGGAGTTGCATGATAGAGGCAGACATGTCCAAATCTCACAGTTGGTCTCTCAAACAAAACAGTTCATTACATACATTCTAATAGAAAACAAAATATGTCCATGCATTTGTTTAACATGTGACATTTTTTAGAGCCTTGCTCAAGAAGCCAAGAACACAACCTACAAGACCCCTACATGGTTCTAAATTAAATGACAAGGAAACTCATCACCCATTACTAAAGAAATCAGAAATCTCACACATCAGGAATGCCTCTGGACCTTCAAGGATCTATGTGTGAATCCTGACCAAAAAACATTCACAGCAACAAACCTTTATTATGAACCTTGATTGAGAACATTAGCCGTTTGATCCTGTTTACCATCAGACAAGGACCTTAATTGAAACTTGCCAACATCTTGGAGGCATAATCTTCAAAGCAGTGAATGCTGAAAGAATGTGATTTAGTGAGCAAACCTCAAATCTTTATCTATAACTCCTGTTACTTCTTGTAAGTATTAAGTTATGCAAAGTTGACTCTACTAAACGCACACTATACTTTGTATAGCCAACCTAAAATGTACTTCCAGAATTAAGTTGAATGTCAATGAAGGCTTCTCACATTCCCTAGAAAGCAAACGTGCAGTAATATGTTGAGTGCTTCGAATGTTCCATGTATACTAAAATCCCAAAGTCAAGTAGGCATCCTAGGAAGCTTTTTTGTTGAATTCATCTCATGCATAAGATAAGTAATCTAATTTTCCATCTTTAACATTGGCCATAGATGGATGATTGCCATAGAATCTCAATGATAATAATTTGTCTTATAGATTACATCTCGTCATATTTCTCAAATATCTTATAGTTCAAGCCATTGAATGTTGAAAATCAGTGCAACTGCACGCTTATTACCTTATGTTGAGTTTCAAATCCAACTCAATTGTTAGATAACATTTTGCATCAGAAACAAATTACCATAAAATCCAGTTTGGGAAAAGTTTCCAGATTTTCACTAAAAGTTCCAACTTCAAAGTTAATAATGCTATTTGTCAGATGCTTGGTTGTCATAGACAAGTTAAAGTTTCCAGCATGAACTCAAAACATCTTTGCTTCAGTAGCCTCTATTACTCCCAGACCAGATCCGAGATGTAGGGAACAAATGAACAGCAATATCATGCACATTTGTTTCTCTTGGCCTTACAAACAGGGCCAATACTCCAATAGCATTGAACCATAGAGTTGCCCAAGCATCCAATAAAAACTGCTTTAACACATATCTGAAGATAAACTCAAAATCTGCCAAGTCATTATACCAAAAATTGAAAAAATACTAGAAATTGTTACAGCATTTACTACATGTTGCAACCTGTAGGTCAAATTTGCTAACCTCCTCCCATAATAAGAAACCAACTATTGTCTGCCTTGGAATTTATCATCAAATGTTGATCTGTTACCAAGGGCCAAAATTATTCTCTTTAAATTCTCATAACCCGTCACTTTACTAGTTTTATCTATTTCCCTAGCGATCATCCTACAAGTCCTACAAAAAGTGACAAGAAGCTGCAACCATTTTACTGCACAACATGTATTATCATAAAACTTTCACTTTCTCAGAGAACCAGCCAAGCCAAAAGCATCCCATAAGCTGAATCCATTCAATCCAGTCAGCCTGATAGATCTCATTCTGTACTTAAATGTTTACACAGTTAGTAATAACACATCACAAGACTGAAAACTTACAACATTTGACAAAATACACAAATTGAAATAAGACGTGCTACCTTTACAAATTCATAGAAAAGCATGACAGGCAAATAATTTTTTTCAAACAAGAACATGTGTAATTTGTTCTAGAAAAATCTCACTTTATAATAACAGTAGAAACTAACCTTTCAATAATATGATCCTGGAGCACCTCTCTGTCCATAACCACCAACATTTCTGCTTGAATAAATAGGTGGATACGATACACCCTCCATTCCACCAGCTCTGCTACCTCCAACTGGACCTATAATAAGGAATTGAGCAGTATTATAAAATTGTAAAGCTAACTGACACAAGTTTGAAGGAATAAATTACACATTCATCATCCTCTATATTTGTATTGTCTTTCTAAGCATCAAAAAAATCAAACAAACTGCAAAACACGCAAGTGCATTCTCTTAGTTGTATATAGACCAGGCCAGTTCAACCACAATTATACCACTCAAGGAATACTAACCAGCTCCTAAGTCATGATCCAGGTGAGTCCTTTGGCGTCTTGTAGGTGGTCCTGCATATGAAAGCTCCGGGTCCTAACAAAAAGTCACAAAATCATGGAGTTCAAACCAAGAATAAATGATAGAGGGAAAATAACCTACAATAAAGATTCAAATTAAAATCAAACAACTACCAGATCTGAATATGGGCGCTTTGGCACTGATACTGCATCATAATTACGAACAGGTGCATCATGATAGGCTGAAACTTCATCCATATGGTAACCATAGCCATCTTCATCATATGCACTTCTGCGTGAGGGAATCCTTGAATGACTTTGGGGAACAGCTTCAGAATAGTAATCTGCTTCATATCCATAATCTCTGTATGCAGGTCGTCTAGGAATTGCTGCAGCAGATCTGCTTGAAGTTCGACCTTGTCTCTGTATGTAAAGTTCGTCTTCTTCACCATAATAATTTGCAGCTGGAAATACACCGTATATTATAACAAATCATTCAGTTTGCTTGGAAAAACTTACCTAGATATTAAATAACCTATTCATACGATAAACATCAACAACTTGTCATTCAAGTACCAGTCGGTCGCCTATCATACATCCTCCCAGAAGATGGCAAATGCCTGCCTCTATCTGAATAATCACGAGAACCACGGAAATGATCCCTTCCACCTAGAAAATCCCTTGCTCCACGAACATCAAATCGACTTCCACTATGAACACCAGCACTACGACCCCATGGCACCCGACTCCCCCGACTGCCACTATAACCACGAGCACTACCATAACCTGTTTGGTATCCTACCCGAGCAGGATCCTTGATGGATCGTCCCTTTTGCTGAGGTTTCCGCAGTGTAGCTTTGATATTGACCTGTGTATAAGACAGGCACAATTTCGTCTAAAGATATAGTATCAAAACATTCAATCATATCATATGCAAATAACAGCAAACATTAAGAAATCACAAGCCTAAAGTACCTTTTTATCTCCTTCAGCTAGCTCATTCTTGTTGACACCTTCAATACATGCCAGAGCTGCTTCACGAGTTGTATAATTAATAAATCCAAAATCTTTGCGTCTGGCAGAAGGCATATTACGTGCCAATTGTACATTCTCAATTTCACCATACTTCTTAAATTTCTCCTTAACGTGCTCCTCATCCCAAGCGGCTGGCAAGCCATCAACAAACACAGACTTAACCTGCAAAAGCAATATTCTCTTATTCAACAAATGAGACTTAACAAATAACGGAAAATCCATTTGCTCATACTGCTCACACAGCAAGACATCTCAGCTTAAAGAACTACCAAATACATGTTTTTATTTCACAGAAAATATGTTTATCTCAGTTTATAAAATGCAGGTTATCAAACTGTAGTAAACTTTACATAGCATATAATAACAGCTCAAAATGCATGGCATAAACAACCATTAACAGGATAGATGGTTTGCTTACCTGGGCCATAATTTCTTCATCTGGCTCAATGCCAGACTTGGCAAATGCAACCTTTGCAGAAACATCAACACCAAAGAAAACATCTCGTTTCTGCAAGCGTTTGAATGCATTTGTTGCATCAAGATGAGTGTTAAATTCCAAAAATGCAAAGCCTCTATTCATGCCTTCATGCTCTGGATCATCCATCAAAGTTAACTCCTCAACGTCTTCTATTCCATACTCCTTCAATTTGTTTCTCAGCTGCAAATAAATCACATAAGAACCAGTATATACTATAAACTAGCTGTTCCAAAATTCACAAATATACAAATAATGTGATCTTGCAGCAAATTGTCATGTAGAAAAACAAAGTGCATAAATAGTCTTACATCATCCTTTGTCCAAGACCTGCTGATGTTGCGTACATAAAGGGTTTCGTTATCCTGGCTTCGTGTCACTCCACATCTCTTCCCCTTTACCTAGAATTTCAAGTACATTGCAAGGATGCAACTTTAATTAATTAAAATGGTTAGAGAGCTCCTAGAGATACACACAACACTGGTCAGCCTAATGGAAAAAAATAAATTAAAAATTAACTAGCATAACATGTCACATTACCCCAAACACTACTCAAAAAAAATTCTTGACAAATACAATTGTAGATTCATACAAAGACTTTTAACAAAAAAAAAAGCAAAAGAAACATCCAAGCGTGAAACAATGGCCAAACATTACCCAAATGGAATCCTTTGTGTATATACTTTTATCTTACTGAAAAATTCAAGTGGTGAAATTCAAAAATAGATGAAATAGGCCCACAGATACCACTCAAATTAAGTTTTTATTAAAATAAATCCATCTTAATGATGGTGTAAGATTAAATACAGAACATGTAGCTTAAAGGAAAAACTAAAAAAGGATAACTTCAGAGCATAAGTAAAAACTAAAGGAAGCGTAAACTACAGAACATGTCATATTGATCAAATAAAATTCTTGACAAATACAATTGTAGATTCATAAAATATTAAAAAGACAAAAAAGGAAAAAAGAAACATCCAAGTGTGAAACATTGGCCAAACACCATCCAAACGAAGCCTTAATGAATTAAAATTTGTGAAATTCAAAAAATGATGAAATAGGCCAGATAATACTCAAATTAAGTTTTAACGAAAACAAATCCATCTTAACGAAAAACTAAAAGTAAGATTAACTTCAGAACATGTAGCTTAAAAGAAAAAGTAAAAGTAAGATTAAATTCAGAACATGTAGCTTAAAGGAAAAATTAAAAGAAGCATAACTTTAGAGCATATGCCTTGAAGTAACATCTAAAAGACAGGATAAAATGTAATATTGACCAAACACACACCAATCAGTGTCCTTGACAAAAAACAATTGTAGATTCATAGAAGACCAAAGGAAAGAAAAACAATCAAGCACAGTACTTTGTCCAAATACTACTCAGAGAAAGTCTTAATGTAAACACTTAAAATGAAAAACGAAAAAGAGCTAACACTAAATTTAAATGGACAAGGTGCACAGTAAACTACCCAAATAAAATCTAAATGGAAACAAATGCACCTTGATAAAAACCTCAAAGATGATTAACTTCACAACATGTAATATTGGCCCAAAACACCTAAAGAAAGCATTAATGTAGGCAAGCATTCCTTACCGAAAAAATCTAAGGAAAGGTTCAACTTCAGCACGTGCAACATAGGCCAAACAGCAGGCAAATAAAGCATTTGTGACAAGAATTATAGACTAGGAAAAACTAAAATAAGGATTGGGTTTGGAATATGAAACATTGGCCATACAGAAGACTGGTAATGGTTCACAACCATTTTTAATAGCAACACAAGCATAATAAACTTCCTTGCTCAAAATGTAAATAAGCAAATCTGAAACAAGATGTTCAAACTTAATGCAAACAAAACACAGTACACTTGCAAAATAAAAATACAATTAATTAAAATTTAAAAGAACGGGTAAAGTCTAGTTGGAGATCTCATATTTAGGACAAAGCAAAAAGGTGGACAAGATACAATTAAAGGCAGTAATCCACTCTATTGTCGGTGCCCAAAAAAACTAATAAACATATAAATGAATTAAAGACAGAAACTAAA
Organism: Cryptomeria japonica; assembly: GCF_030272615.1. Lineage (NCBI taxonomy): Eukaryota > Viridiplantae > Streptophyta > Pinopsida > Cupressales > Cupressaceae > Cryptomeria > Cryptomeria japonica. Next base: position 510,182,666 of record NC_081415.1, on the reverse strand, counting down.
ATTCAACAAATCTGACCAAATTAATTCCACTTGAGATCCACCCAAAAAAAAACTTCAATACCTGTGGATTCTTAAGCTCCGCCACAGCTTTTTTGGCCTGCTCAACAGTTGCAAAACGAATGAAAGCAAAGCCCTTGTTTTTCTGTGTATGAGGATTCTTGGCCAATCTAATCTCAATAATTTCACCCACTTCACCAAATACCTTCTTCAAGTCCTCTTCATTAGCATCCTTGTCAAGCCCACCAACAAAAACTTCAAATTCTTTCTGTTTCCTCCGCTCCTTAATAGGTGCTGGCATTTCATCATGCTGCGGGTGCTCTTCCTCTCCTTCATCAAGCAGCACTTCTTCTTTATATTCCCCTCTTCCCTCAGCATCACCTCCCTGATCCTCCTCGGCTGTTACTTCATCATTTTCAGCCTTCTCACCACCAGCAATCTGATTCTCTTCAGCACTACCCACATTTTCCTGTACTTCTTGCAGTGCAACATCTGTGTCCTCTACATCCAATTCCTTACCCTTAACACTTTCTTCCTTTAAGTCATCTTCTTTTGAGGCCCCACTGCCACCAGCAGTTGATTCTGACACCCAAACAAGAAACATTAGGAGAAAAAAATTCTGGTTTTGAGCAAAAACAAATTAAATTTGTGCATATGACTAGAGTTCAAATGAAAGAAGAATCACTAGAAAAAAAATTATAGTTTTTTTAATAGATTAAAAATTGAACATACGGCCAGAGATCAGATCCAACTTTTATGAGCTTTCAAAACACAAGAAAAAATATATAGAAGCAGAATCCAAGGCAGGGGCCTCCACCCACCCCTGTGGTCCCGGATGCATTAAGGTAGATATGCACTGGAACATTCTAAGAACCTAAATATCTACAGACTATATCCCAATCCAAATCCTCCAATTTCATAATCATGTCAAGGAACAAAGCTTGATCAATCTTCTATAAGGAGCGGCTTCAATATTTATCCTTAAAACTTGTGGCTGTATTGACTAATTGTCCATTTCGCGTGTTACATATGAGCTCTACCTCAATGTCTGCTCTACAACCAAACTAAGAACCCAAACCTGCCTTGTGTTCTCAATGAGTCGTACCCAAATTTTTAGACTAATATTCAGTAACCATATTAGGAACCCTAAACCACTTAATGTTCTCTATTACTCCCTCCAGTGCTAATCCTAAAATTTTTTAATCAAATTTAATGGTCTCCAGTCCAGTCAATATTCTATAAGTCCTATGTCTCAATATTTAGCCTAGCTTTTAGCAACCATGATAAGGACCAAAACCCACCCCATGTTACAAACAAGCTTTGCGCAGATAGGTACAATAATATTTTGTATCAAATGAGATGTGCTGAGGAACTATTAGTCACCAGATGACTGATAACAAGCCTGGTGTTCAAATTGAATTCTGGAGAGACATATATGTACTGAAATTGACTATTGTGCAATTTTTGAACTTGAGAAATGTGGTGAACATGTAAGAATTGAAATAGGGTGTTGTACTTGCGGGGGTACATGAAGTATTGAAATTGTGGATGCGGATAGAAATCAAGTAATGAAAATAGTAATGAGGGGGAGACGAGTAATTTGTAAAAAATGAATCCAGGTTATGTGGAAAAGTATGACAAGTATCGAACTCAGGTGTCATGGGTATACATGCAAGTGAAAGAGTATGTGGGCAGACAAGTCATTACTGGAATTGGATATTGGTGGGAGACACGCAACTAAAGAACTTGAATATTGTAACGAGAGATGGTAGTTAACTACCGAACTTGGGTATTGTGGGGAGACATGTAACCACTAATCTTGGGTATTGCGGTGAAATATGTAGGTAATGAACCTGACTATTGTGGGGAGACATATATTTATTTGGATATTGTGGAATGTATGTAAGTACTGATAATAGGATAAAAATAGCCAACGGAAAGGCTAGTGCAATCGCAAGTTGACTTTGACAATAAAGATATCATTTTGTTCCATCTAAGCAAAATGATAGCCATCAAGATAAACGTTACCGTATATCAAACAAGCATAAAAATGAAAAACTGACCCTAGTAGTAATCCTACCTGTGCTTTCTTTGACAGCTTCAGTCTCCTTCTTTTCGGCCTTGACGTCATCAACAGATTTTTCTACATCCATTGCAGTCACTTCCACACTGCTGGGGGGCTGAACTGTTGCCTCGGAGGGTTTTTCCTCGACCTTAGTGGCATCAAGCGTAGCCGAAGTCTGTCCCTTCTCAATGGCTTCAGCTTCTGTTTTTACGGATGGAGAGTTGGCGGCCTTGGTCGAGGCTTTCGTAGATTTGGTGGCATTTTTCGTCACCGTTTTCTTCACCCCTGCTCCAGCGGGAGCCTTCTTTACTGTTTTGGGCGGCATTGTTGTAGAATAAACGTGCTCTCTTCGGATTCGAACACGGGCCCTTCCGTAAGGGTTCGAAGTGAAATGTGGTAGTATGGTTTGTTTGGAGAGGTATGGAGCAAAACCCTGAGAAACCTGGTATATGCCGTTCTAGGGTTTGTGGCTTAAAAGATTTCTTGCAGTACTCGAAGAAAATATGATTTTCGCAAGATTGCTGACCACTAAAATTTATATATGCACTCCACGACAAAATCGGCCCTATCTCCTAAGTAAACTCCCACACAATGATGCTTTATAGTATTTTCTCATAATTATATATACCTTCTCATAAGCTTAATCTATGTAAATTAAAAAAAAAAATCTACATACAAACTTAGAGAAATTAAACAGAAACTTTAAAGTGATTAAGTGAATGATTTTTGGTTTTTGGTTTTTTTTTTTTTGGTTGGGGGGGATTAAATGTAAATGGATTAGGATAATGTCATAAATGAGGGTGAAGATTATATACTAATATATGTCTTAAATTTTAATTTAATCTATATAAAATACGTCGAGAGATATCCTTCTTGAGGCATCTATTTCAATTTAGGATGTAAAATTGATTAAAAATAGACGCCTCGAGAAGGATATCTCTCGGCGTATTTTGTATAGATTAAATTAAAATTTAAGACATATATGCTAGTGGCAGTCGTGCAACGCGACATGGAAAACATAAAATAAATGCAATATATTATATAGTATCTTTTTCTTGAGTTGAATTATATAATAATATTTTTATATTATTATATTATTATATATCTAGGTATATGAAATATATCCATTTAGACTATTTTTAATAAATATATATGTTTTACAAGATTAAAGCATATACTAAAATGTAAGATATATATTGGAATTTATTTAATGATAATATAAAATATTATTTAATGGTCAGTATGATGGTTATGGATAGGGTTGAGATTAGTATTATGGTTAGAGTTAAGGTTAATTGTTAGAGATACGATAAGGATTCACATCAAGGTTAGGAGTTGGTTTAGGTTTAGAATTATGGTTAGGGTTAGGATTTAGGATTATTGTTAGGATTACAGTTAGGGCTAGGGTTAAGGGTAGTATCAATGTTAGGGTGTGGTTTAGGTTTAGGATTATGGTTGGAGTTAGGCTTTAGGATTATAATTAGGGTTAGGATTAGGGTTAGTATTATGGTCAGAGTTAAGGTCTACATCATTGTTAGGGATACAATTAGGGTTCTAATCAAGGTTAGTGTTTGGTTTAGGTTTAAAATTATGGTTAGGGTTAGGATTTAGGATTAATGTTAGGATTATGGTGAAGGTTAGAGTAAAGGATTCTATTATGGTCAACACTAAGGTTTACATTATTGTAGGGCTAGGGTTATGATTAGGGTTAGGTTTCATGGTTAAGGTTATGATATTGTTTAGGGTTTATATCATGGTTAGAGTTAGCATCAATTTTATGGTTTGGTTTAGGTCTAGGATTATGGTTAGCATTAGGGTTAGGGATTACAATTAAGGTTAGGGTTCGGGTTATGTCTAAGGTTTAGTGTTAGGGTTAATTTTATGGTGAGGGTTAGGATTTATTGTTAGTTTTACAATTTTGTTTAGAGTTTATATCAAATTTAGGGTTAGGGTTAGGGTTATAATTATAATTGGGGGTAGGGTTAGGATTATGATTGAATTATGATTATATAATGTATGTTTAGCATTAGGATTAGGGTTTATTGTTAGGGTTAAGTTTAGAATTATCCCTAGGGTCAGGGTTTACATCATTGTTAGGGCTTGATTTAGGTTTATGATTATGGTTAGGGTTATGGTTAGGTTTAGTGTTAGGGTTAAGTTTACGGTCAGGGTTAGGGTTTATTAATAGTGTAACCCTAATTATAGTTAGTGTTAGGATTATAATTTGATCTAGGATTGTTTGATGTCACATATCTTAGAGAATCGTGTATATTACAAATAAATAGTAGCACAAAATATGGTTTAAAAATAAAAGATATTATTAGTGGAAGTTTTATACATTGCCACACACCCACTTAAAATTTATTTTAAATGGTATCATTTCTTTTATATTATATTAAAATTCAAAAAAATGGCAAATCTTTCTAATTTACATGTTAAATATTGTAAAAAAATGTTAATTTTTTTTTTTGATATTTAGTTGCTAAACATTTAACATTTCATATATATTTGTTAAACAACCATTTAAAACATATATTTAAAGCCACACATTTAGAAAACCACACCTATAACAATTAATATTGTTGTCCTTTCAACTCTCATATAGAAGAAAAAATGCATGCTTCGCTACAATGAACTTGAATAAGTGAGAAGTGATGAAGTTCAAATAATAAGTAACTACATGAATATTATTTCATTGTAATGGTGTAAACACATCACAAATTCTTTAGTGATGAGAATGGTATTACGTCCTTTATTTACAAGATGATCAAAATATACTTCTTTCATAATATCTGGAAATCTAGACACTATTGCAAATGCATCATGAGCTTTTTTAGCAACATCTTCCATTTTTAATATTTCAAGTTCTTCGACATCATTGATCATTAAGCTCGTGTTTTCAATTTCTTTGACAATTTTGTTGCAACATTCTAAAACAATTCTCACACATTTGTCAATAGGAGTTTCAACAAAATTGTTTGAGTTTACAGATGCAGTTGGACTTTGAACAATGATTTCCGATTCGTCTTGTGAAACATCCATATTTCCAAGTATTTGCTGAAAATTAAAAAAATAGTAAAATTAGGGTTATCATTTAGGAACATTGATAATAAAGTATTCATAATTTGTGATAAAATTATAAAATCACTATATTTAGTAGCACAAACAATGTATGAAATAAATAATGAAAACATTTATTTGTAATTGAAGCAAATTAAATCATCAGAATAGGATATTAGTTGGCTTACTATGTTTAAATGTCACTAAAAACATTTAAAATGAAATCAAAAATATAAAACCATAAGAAAATGATGTTAAATAAAGGAAATTAGCCTTTATATTTGATTAAATTATTAAATTGAAATATATTCAATGACTTACTAAATGTTGAGAAATTATGTAGAGAATGATTGTTTGTTTAAATTAGATAAGAATAGTCATTCATGAATGCGTTCATTTTGCTTTTCAATCATAATATGTAGATATACTATCATATTGATTTTACATAAAACTATTTACATTTCATAAAAATACTATTTAACAAAATATATTTTAGTCCAAATTAACCTACAATATATGATTAAATAAAAAAATTAATAAAAAAATAAATCATCAGAATAAGATATATTTTTTTATAAGTAAATTGTTGGATTGGGCCAGCTCCCTTTATATTATATCCAAAAAAGATAGAACAAAATAGTGTTTTCTTGCGGCTACAACCTTGTCTGCTCTCTCCTTATCTATTTATATGTTAACACCAAAAATCCAGCCATCTGTAGCTACAAAACTGTTGGTTTGTATGATTTATTACATTGTATATTCCGGCTAAAATAACTAAATAAACTAATAAATACACAGACAATAAAAAACATTCTTAGGAAACCCAACCTTAGTAGAGTCGTCTACGCTTTGCATCCCTCGGTCCACGTAGCTCACTGAACAGTGGGTTGTTTGGGTCCAGTGATAGCCCTCATTTTTTTACTTCTTTCTTCATCAGGCTGGAATGGGCTGCTCGAGCAACTACCGGGCAATCCCCTTTGCATCTTTTGTGTGTTGGGCCTCTTGCTATGTCTTCTACTTCTCTAGCATCATCTGGCATCCAGTCCTCTCCAAAATCTGGTAGAGTTGGTGCATCCAGCCTATCCTCTTCCATGTCGCTTTCATCTGGTACGCAGCATCCTTCCTGTTGTTTGTACATCTGCATCCATTCTCTAGTCAAAGGAGGAAGGATATCGGCTGCCCTCTGCAAAAATTCCAAATTTCTTTCCATGTCAGTCCTCATGCTTCTCAATTCTTCTGGCTCCATCGTGGTGACCAGGGGAAACTTCTTGACCTCTCCCATGAAACCCCGGTCAGTCCCTAGATAGTATTGTTGGGGCATAGGAACCATGTTTTGTGCATCCACATTGTCAAGCACTACGTCTATACCCCCTAGGTATTTGTGCTGGAAGAGTCTTTGGAACAATTTTTTTGCCTTAGATTTCACCACACCTATTGTTAGGGCTAATGCCAAGAACATGGATGTGATATCTGTGTTGACCCTGTACTTGTGGTAAGCCCACAGGAACTCTGTCCCTAGGACCTCTTTAACCGCGTGCAAGATAAGTGGGTGCCTCATTGAAAGCATTCGCAACAACCTCTGGTCCATCACATCACCAAAAAGTGACACCATGCTCCTTGTGGATTGTAGACAAATAGGGGTATCCATCCTGATCAAAATAAGATATTAGTTGGCTTAATATGGTTAAATGTCACTAAAAACATTTAAAATAACATAAAAAATATAAAACCATGAGAAAATGATGTTAAATAAGGTAAATTAGCCTTTATATTTGATTAAATTATTAAATTAAAATATATTCAACGACTTACTAAATATTGAGAAATTTTATAGAGAATGAATGTGTCCATTTTGCTTTTCAATCATAATATGTAGATATATTATCATATTGATTTTACATAAAACTATTTACATCTCATAAACATATTATTTAATAAAATATATTTTAGTCTAAATAAACCTACAATATATGATTAAATAAAAAAATTGATTTATACATTTTTCTCCTCAAATAATTAATTTGCATCAATCAATGTGTTTCAACTACCAAACTCTTTGAATATCCAATAAATTGAACCAAGTGTAGATTCTTATTACCAAACTTTTGGGTGAGGAGATAAAGTATCATGATTATAAGAGGAGATAAGTAGCATTGCTAATTTTTGAAAGAACAAATTTCAAGAATTTTGTTAACATTTATTAGATCAAAGAACTTCTAAGGATTTTAGCATGCTTTCTTCTTCCTTCCTTCTGGCAATTTGTTTTCCCCTCTTCATTTTTTCATATATGTCATATGTGAAGGGCGGAATAATTCGTAGTCCTTGCAAAGATTTGACACGTGATATTGCTACAAATGTGAGACCACTTCTTTCAATGGGGCTTATATCAATAGTGGCTCTGTCTAGTGTCAACCCTTGTGATTTATGTATGGTTAAAGCCCAAGCCAATCTCAATGGAATTTGCTTTGTGCTAGCTTTGTCAATTCATGGAATTGGAACTCTTTGGGGATGATGATCATCAAATGGAATTCCTGAGTAACCATCAAAATCTACAAGTACATATGACGGTGGCAAAGGTGGTGCACTTCCAGGTCTATATACAATACTTCGAATATATCCTAGTGCTCCATTGACAAGACCTGCTTCTATCCATAAGTTTGAAGTTAATATCACCCTTGCATTTTTGTTGAGTAATAGTTCCATGTCGAACTCATTATTTCCATCGCCTTCTATAGAACTAAATGTTTTTGTTTTTACAACAATGCTTCGTGCAATAGGGTTTTTTAATGAGTACAATTTTCTCTTGTTATGACTATGCACATTATCATTTGTCAAGAATAAATGAACACTATTTTCGAACTCATCATTTGTTGCAATACTCATGTTTCCATTTGATCTTGACATAAGTAACATCCAATCATCTATTGTCGGGTTTGCATCCCTTATGTTTGTTAGAAGAAGACGAAATCTTTCTTGTTCATTGCTTTGTCCATCTTGTCTGAAAATATGGCTCAAAGTAACTACGGTTTTGAATTCTTTCTGCAATATCCTTGCACGCCTTTTGCTTTCATATGCCGCTCTATCTTTGACAGGAGGCAATTGTGCCAAATCTCTAACCAATATCATAGATATACCTGAAAAATATTTTAATACACATATTGAGCAATAGGTAAATGTGTTAAAAATGTAGATCTATTAATCTAAGAAACTTAAATGTTAAACATACCCCCAAAACTTTTATGACTATTTTATGGAAATGCTTGTCAAAGACGAGAGTCTATGTTTTCAAGTAACATCTCTCTCAAGAAGCTCATTTTATCTATTAATATGTACTTTATGTGAGAAATTTCCTCTTGGAAAGTCGTAAGTCTTGTCCCTTGTAGCTCATTGAATTCTTTTATTGGAATTCTCAACTTAGAATGAATCGTTGATGCTCCAATGTTGAATGTTGCAACTCATGTTGGTGCAAGTAGAAGTGGAGGAGAGCGTTGTGGAGAGTCTGCATTTTGTAATGTTTGACTTATTGCACCGATCAAGTATGACTTACCTATTCCTGTCGTGCCTTGAATTATCATATATAAGGGCAATACATTTTGATATGTATGATAGTGGGACATTATAATGTTGACTGCTTTGTTTTCTTTGTCACTGAGGTTTCCATAGTCCACACATTGTGGTATGTCATCATGAATAAGACAACCACTATTTCTCATTATGTTAATGAAATTTGTAGCTTCATTCATGTATTGTTCACCTTGAAATTCTTGACACCAATCTGTTTGTCGATCTATATCTCTTCTACCCAACATTTCTATTTCTGAAACTTGCATAATCTATCTGTGATGAAGTCTAGATGAAATTTCCCATTCATTCTGTGGTAGTACCTTGGGCATTGTCATCTTCAGATTCTGAATCAGCCTCATTTTCACTATTTTCAATATCTCCTCTCCTTTCTAGGTGCCATTGATTATATCTAAAGTTATCCCATGTTGCAACTATTGATTCATCATTGTGGCCAATATCTGTGTGAATTTCACGAAAAGGCTTATAGAGCAACAATTCTGAAGAGCAAAAATCAATCTATTTTTCTAAGTGACGTGCAAGAATTGATTGAAATCTAGGAAATACTCTTACAATAGCAGCGACTTTCCTTGGACTCCATTTGTTCTCTCCTCTTCTTTTTTGGTTATATATTCATGATTTTGCAGCATCAATAAGGCACACAACTTCCAAAAATTGTGGCTTGTTCCTATATGCATCAATGAAAGATATGGTATGTTCTTCATTGTCATCATCAGTATTTAAGTCTACGCGTTTGAATACTTCCCTTGAAACATTTAAGTTGACAAATATTCTATTGCTTTGTACCAATGGAAGTTCTAGTAGCATGTGACTTGTTTCTTGGGCTCCAATATCCCTTTCTATTAGTGTTTTAGTAAGAAGCCTTCTATATGCTTTTGCTGCTAAATCATCAGGATTTTCTACATTTGCGAACCGTAATAACATCTGATGGTATGTTTCTAAGCTTTTTTCAGCTTTGGCTGCATACTTTGCAATATATTTAGTTACAACATGTTTTGACATAACAGGTTGCCAATCAATATTTGCTCTCTATAGTTGGAGTATGTATTGATTATATGAGTTAACTCTGTCATCGTTTCTGAATGGCTCAAATTTCATTTCACCACTTTCTAAGTCTTTATAAATTCTAGAAGCTTCTAAATTTAACTGTCATGGGGCATTATACCTATATGTCATTCACATATTTTATTAATAATTTGAATAATATATTCAAGATAGACAATATTTACATTTGAAATGAATAAAATTGGTTAGGAAATATTTACCTGCAAACCAATTTCCCTCTTTTTTTGCGTAGGCATGCACCCTCTCGACACATTGTGTGTCTTTGAATAGTATTCAAAATCTCATCATAGTCATCATGGAGAGAAGCTTCTGCCAGTTGTCTTGTGTTTTTTAGACATGGGTGTAGATTGAAATTTCAATATACCTAGAATGTGGATTAAAAGTTGTCAATCTCTATTTATACTTATTTTAAAATGTGTATAATATGAAAGGGCTTGATTTGCTAATTTATTGTAATCATACCTGTATGCTTCGGAGGTGTGTGTCTTGTCGAGGGTTACATGCATGAACTAAATCATGTAGATATGATTCAGCATAGTACAATTGAACTGGATTATTCCAATCAATATTATCCATATTTGGTGCTCCATCTAACCATATGAAACCATGCACATGTGTGGATCCCCTATGTTGCCATTCGTATCTACACCAATAGTCTTTGACATTCATGCCCTTGTCGAGGATCTCTTTCCTGAAAGTTGAGTATCGTGAATGCATGTATTGTGAAACAATATGAGGATAATCGATGCCATTTTGTTTTCTCCATAGTTGTGCTTCTTGTGGATTGCTTGGTGGTGCTTCAGGCATCAATGCATGCAAATCTGGCCAGTACAAGTCTGTTGCACTTAATGTGAAAAATATTGTCGGTGTTCCAATTTGGTGAAGCATGTCTGTTAATTCTGCTTGACACTTTGTCCAATAAGATCTTGTTCCCCTTAAACTGGTTCCAAATCGCATCAATCTATCTGCTAGATGCGAATGTGGTGTGTTGTCCATGTGTTCATGCAACTCCTGTATTGTGATTGGCATTTCGTACAAACTTCTTTTTACACAAACAGATGTGGAGCTATGTGCTCGATGTCTCATAATCATGTTCATCATATAATAATGAAATCTTGGATGCTTACCGAGTCTATTATCTCTGTATCATAGGAGGTGCTTGGTAAATTCATGTAGATGCAATTTCCTTAGTCTCGGTTCCAACCAATCACATTTACCATTGGGAAATAAAGATGGGAAAGTCATGTTGAGCAATCCTGGCGTTGTATATTCATTTATGGGAGATGCATCGATCATGGGCCAATCCATCATTGTTGTTGGGTCTACATTAGGATTGTTGACCCATGCACAAATCAACTCCATTTCCCTTTGGGAATTTGGTGGTTTGGATGCCATCGATGGTGTATGCTCTATTATGTTTCTCTCATCTATCTCCATAAGAGGGCCCACAAAAACAACTTCATTTCTATCAGAATCAAACTCCATATGCACAGTTTTTAACTCATTAAAAACATTATGATATAAATTTGGCGGTATATTGCCTAGAGCATTTTCATCAACAATTACATCAAAGTAAAACTTATCATGTTGAATTTTATATCGTAGGGATGTGCAGACACGATATTTATTTATCGTGAAATTATAGCTTGTCCCACGTTGATCCTTTCTGTGAACTACAATCAATGGAAGATCTTTAAATAAATTTGGCAATTTTTGGGTCATATTTTCAATGTTTTGTGGAAAGCTTATTGTGTGTCCTTTGTATTTGAACTGACCACCTGTTGCATGTGTCACATGCAAAATTGGGCTAACGTGTGCAATTAGCATTTCTTCCACTTAAGATAAATTTGCCAATTATGTTGGTTGGGGCCCGGGATCCATATTATTTTCAGATGAAAATCTATGGTTGCAATTTTCTTGTCTGCATCTAGTACAAATAGGCCCTTGGGGACTATGGGAGATTGATTCCAATGTAAGATTCTTGAAAAATATGGCACATTGTTGGTGATGCCAACCTATCTAATTTATTACGAAATGCCATTTGAAATTTCATGAAATCAGCCTCTAGTAATTTACTGGCATTTGGGATGTCATGTTCAAATGATTCAGTAGTGAATTGTTGTCCCTGTTGATTTACATTTTCAGGTGTTTCTGTGACATGTTCTTCTTAACTTGGCCCTTCCTCTTCTACATTCCTTTGAAAAGCTACTTTGTGCACATTCGTTTCAATATTTTCATGATCCCTGATTTGTTGTGTTTCCCTTAGTTGGGGATTACTTTTTACTCTCACCTCATTATGTACAAGACACACCTCAGCATAATTTTGATCTATTATGACTTCCTATGAGTGAGCCTCCTCAGATATGCGTTGACGTGTATTTCTATTTATGTTTCTAGATGTTGCTCAGAATGAGAGCGATGCTCATGTATTTGATTGACTATATTCCTATTAACATTTTTCTCTAGTATTGTTTCACCTTGTAACTTTTCATTTGTCATTTTTGTTATATGTTTAGCGTATCTTTCTCTATCTTCTTTATTTATTTGGCTTGTAGACTCATCCATTTGAGCATCTATCATTTGTTGCATACGTCACCTACGATTTTCTCGTTGATATTCTCTTTGTTGTTGTTTTCTTTGCTCTTCGGTCTCAAAGAAGTGTTTCCTTGGTCAAACCATAGCTAATGTATCAAACACACAGAGAACTTAAATAAATGGGAAATATACAAATAAAGATCATTTGATATTATTAGAAATAATAAATTAAAAATAAAAATTCTAAGAGGAGTGAAGACAAAAATATATGAAAAATGCATACTTTTATTATAAATGTTGGAAACATACCTCGGTAAAAAATAATTAAATGGGTCTGCAGGCCTATTCCTCTTTTGAGTAATATCAAATTGAAGATTGCAACAATGTGTTTATCTCATTATAGATTTAACTAAATAAGTGAAGAAAACACTTAATGTTTAAAACTATGTTGTTAGACTAATTTTATATTTCATGAAGTTGATAAATCCACCCTTACATAAACCTTATACGTTGTTCTTTGTACTGAACTTCTAATTGTGATATCCATAATTTCGATTCCATCTAAACCTTCTGAGTGAGTAGTTGTTAGAGTGTTATCCACATCTTCTTCTACCCAATTTATATTTAAATTCAGTGGATTCCTTCATCCACTATTCCAAGTTTTTTTAATGTCAGCAATATTTTGTTTTTCCCACAATGAATATGATAAATCATTAAATAAATATTCGCTATCAAAAAAAGTAGTTATTAATATCACTGTTATAAACTCATGATTTCAGTATTATTTTTTTATTTATGACTTATGGGTTGATTTTTTCAATAGTAACGTTAAAGATTAAATATGAGTAAGTGTAGTGCATTTTATTAAGAAATACAATATCGGATGAAATATAATATATTCATACAAAAATTTATTTTTATATTTAATAAATTACAAAAAAGTATCTTGTACATTAATAAGTACAAAATTTTATTTGTATTTTAATAAATACAAAATCTTATCTGTATTTCCAATACAAAATTATTGCTTTCAAACTACTGCAAACATTTTCTCATTACATTTCCTTGAGAAATTGTTGAATGTGTTCGACTTGTTGAGTAGAGCAATGCATATTATCTGTATTTTCAATACAAAATTGTTACTTTCAAGCTACTACAAACATTTTTGCATTACATTTCCTTGAGAAATTGTTGAATGTGTTCGACTTGTTGAGTAGAGCAACGCATATCATACTATTCACCATAAAAAAATTCTTTAACAAAGTCCCCAAAATTGGCATATTTGACAAATGTGGTGCGAAAGATATCAACAGTTTCTAGAATTTCGGTAACATCTTCGCCTTCAACAACATGTATATGAGAGCTTGTGAGTATGAGCCTCTCGATAAATTCATTACACTGGTTCCTTACATCTCTTGCCAGTTTTTGGAGTTTTGTTTCATTGACGTCATTGGAATTAACACTTGACAAAGTGGGACTTGTAACGGAGACCTCAGACTCAAAATCTAGAACATCAATTATTTCTATTCCTTGCAGGTTTTTCATGATCTAAAATGAAAAATCAAAGAATTATTGGTAGATGGGAACAACTATACTTAAACTTATTGAACTATAATTCTAATTGTCAATTTCATTTTCTATCTATATTTTTTCATTAAGTTAATAATTTTATGTTTTTTGAGAAATTTGTTGATTTTATTTATTTATCTTTATAATAATTTTTATTATAAACTTACTTTAAGAAAAATCATGCAACTAATACCTAAATTGAAATGGTGAAGTTAGTAAATCATTGTTCTTTGATGGCGCTACATTTGAGAATAAGTAAATAATGTAATCTAACTAAACGAAATAAAATTTAGTTTAGTTTTTAATTTATTTTGGAAAAGAAATAAAATATTTTAAAAATGCATGAAATTTGGACAAGAACATGTAGAAATAAAAAATTTTATGTTCTTGTCCCAAAGTTTATCCATCTTGTTAATATTCAACTATAATCACAATTGTTAATTTCTTTTTCAATCTACATTTTTTATTTAAGTTAAAATTATGTTATATGTTTTTATAAATTTTGTCAAATTTGTTAATTTCTTTTTCAATCTACATTTTTTATTTAAGTTAAAATTATGTTATATGTTTTTATAAATTTTGTCAAATTTATTTATCTGTTTTAAAAAACAATATAATATTATAATTGCAATTTATCATTAGCAATAAATTAAATATAGAACTAATTATAACACTAATTGAATTATTGAAAAAACCCAATTGAATTATCATCTTATTCATTTGATCATTTTAATAAGAAATAATTCTAGTCCTAACCCTAATACAATATAAACATAAAAACAATGACAAAAATAACCATAATAGTAATCATAATGATTAAAAAATAAATTCATTTGAGTTCCTTGTAAAGCCTCTCCATATCATTTATTAAACAGTCTTAATTTCTACTTTTAAAGCCATCTTGTTGCTTTATTGTTTACAATATTAATTCTCTTTCTGCAATTCCATATTCTGAAAACTAAGACTTAAACCTTACTTATATATAAATATAGTCGAAAAAAGAACATTTATGAGACCTAAGTTCTTTTTCCACAATTCCCACACCCAAAGGAGGAAGACAGACAACTTCCACTAAAGCTTAAAATATGCTATTAAAATAAAATAATTCATGTGGTGGCATTGCATTCCACATAACACAATTATTTTCATGTGGTGGCATTGCCTTCCAAATAAGGAATAAACATTCTACTTTTATAAATTCTTTACAAAATTGCAATAACATCTAACTGGCGGCATTGCCTTCTAGATAAGGAATAAACATGCTACTTTTATAAATTCTTTACAAAATTGCAATAACATCTAACTGGAAGCATTGCCTTCCAGATAAGGAATAAACATTCTACATTTATAAGTTCATTCACAAAATTACAATAACATCTATCTGACGACATTGCCTTTCAAATAAGGAATAAACATTCTACTTTTATAAATTCATTCACAAACTTACAATAACATCTAACTGGCGGCATTGCCTTCCAGATAAGGAATAAACATTCTACTTTTATAAATTCTTTACAAAATTGCAATAACGTCTAACTGGCGGCATTTCCTTCCAGATAAGGAATAAACATTCTACTTTAATAAAAAAAATTACAAAATTGCAATAACACCTAACTGGTGACATTGCCTTCCAGATAAACTATATAAATTTTTTACTATAATGACATTTCAATGCTAGGAAATTTAATTTGTTATAGATAATTTGCAATTCTAGGTTACTGGTCATTTAATTTTTTACCAAGCTAGATAGGAATTCCTCATTCCTCAATTGAGCCATGCCTAAGATGCTGGGTGTACAACCAGTATCCTATGTCCAGCAATTAGATATTTGCAAACATGTGGATTTGAGTGCCTTCGTATTAATGTTTGCATGTCCTGATGTTGGCATATTACATTTACATATGACTACAAACACCATTTCTTTAGCCTCAATAGGTTTGATCTTCTTAGATGTCTAATTTAATCATTGTGTTCTCAGAAATCTATGTGGATCATTTTCTACCTAAGTTGTGTTTTTTCTATTTGTGTGTTGGTCTGATTTCTCTGTTATGCTATCAAAAACCAATACATGTGGATCATTTTTCCTTGTGTAGGAGATGGAGAAAATCCTGCTTTATACATGACCAAGAGAGCAAAAGTAATTGAGATAATCTACAACGGCTATAATGTTTTTGGGGATTAACAGTACGATTTTGCAATTCTTATCTACTTTCAGAGGAAGCCATTCACCACCTACCTGTTTCCAAAGTAAACTGGTAACAATAAAAATAATAGGATGCCAACCTTATCAATGTAACCTATATTTCGATCTGCATCCAGAATGCAAACAAATTACTTTCTGAATACATAGAATGCAATGAAAACAAATTATTCTCAGAATACATAGGATTCGTTCACCTATATTGGATCTTCTCTTGTCTCAAATTGAATGGGTAAATTCGATTGCAGATCTAGAATGGGAATTCGATTGTAGATCTGTTCACCTGTATTGGATCTTCTCTTGTCTCAAATTGAATGGGTAAATTTGATTGAATGATCCTACCACACATGTATCAGGTGTTGTTTTGTAGAAGTTGTGTTCCAGGATACGATATTGTACTGGATGCTCCAATATATTCGATTTAAGCACCTGTAGCTCCAAGAAATGCTGATCTGAGGGCGAAGGGAGGCAAAGGTAACACATCAATACTATATAAATAAACAAATAAAAAAAGAAACAAAAATCTGAATGAAGAACAAACAAATTTTGAGTGTCTGGATTCTACCTGTTCAAATGGCAGGTGAAAGTGAACAAATTCTAATCGAAAATCATATGTTTATATTAAAAATGAAATGCATATATTTGTTCCACTTCAAAACGTTGCAATGACCGTTCATATTCTCATCTCGATTGCGGCATGCACTTGAAACAGATACTTGGAACGGTGCCTCGAATGCTTGCAGTAGTTATATTCCATGACTGAGAGATATGTTTCCGTTTTCTTTAGTGTTGACATGGATGGCTTCACTCCCCCCTGTTGCGACTGTAGAAACGCCTCTCAACTCACTGAAACCATTCGTATGCATTTCTAACTCTCAGGGATGTGAACCGTTTCATTTTTCTTACACCGACAAGTATGATGACCCCTATATGATGCCATTGTAGGTTACGCCTCTTGGCGTAATTAATATAATTTAGTTAAAGATAATTTAGTTAAAGATGATTTAGTACATGAAAAATGATATCTTTATTTTGTTTGTTGCTTGGGATTTTTTGTAGGGTTGTAATTGTTTATAGGTCAATTTCTTAGATCGAGGTTGTTTTCACAAACACAAATTTATCTTGGAGCTAAGAGGTCTAATTTGGTGAAATGAGAATTTTTGTTACTTGGTTTGTCTCAAAAAAAATTCTTTGTTTTTTTATGTTAAAAGCGGCAAAACATGGGTGTTGTCCTAAAGATACAAAAGCCCAAAGGCTGCAAAACAAAATCTAGTAGTAGCACATTAATTGTAGACTACTAGTAATAAGCACAAAGCACCAACAACACAAGATTATCAATAGTAGTAAATCAACTATAAGAGTTTGTAGTAACAGTTTAAAAATACTAACTAAGAATCTATAATAGCTATAATAAAGAGTTCTAAAAACCCAACCATAAATGGCATAAAACGGTAAAAACAAAATAAGGGATTAACACCCTAGCGATTTTTTAGGATGTTGCATCTAGCCTATTGCAGAACGTTCGCCCAGTCTTCAGTTAGGAACTTAAAAATTTCCTTGTAGCTTTCATCATCCTTATCCCTCTGGCTAGCCAAATCCTATTGCAGGGGGCATAGCATGGTGGTTGAACTATGCATCACCCTGAGACCAAACCTGGAGAGGGTGCCCATTTTTCTTTCTATATCAATCAGTCTCTCATGGTTTTGATCAATTCAACTTTCAGCTCTGTGCACTTTGAATAGGTCCCCACTTGAGTCTTTTGGCAAGTCCCTTTAGGAGCTTTGATGACTTCAGCTTCCTCATCAGGCATCATCCTTTGGGTGAGGTTGATAGGACCAACATTGGCATAATCCAAGATGTAAGTTGAATTGTTGGTGGTTTTAGAGTCCTTGCCCTTTTCCTCCTTATTCGCCAACACCTTCTGACATTCTTTAACAATCTCTTCAATTCCATGTTCTTCCTCCTCTTCAGAACCCAAATTTTCAATGATTCTTTTTCTCCCCTTAGAGCAATGCTTAGAGGCAAGCCTATTAGAATGCCTAGGAGTATTGGTATCTTCTACCATTTCCTCCTCTGAATCCACCTCCAACATGGCAACTTTGGCTTTTTGTTCTTAGATTTCTCCAAAATAACAAGGGAGGGGGTATTTCGCTTCTTTTTAGTAGTATCAGAGTCAGGGGTTTTGTGAGTTGGGGTTTGAGGTTGGCTTTGGTGAGACCGAAGATTCGGTCTCTTAATGCTTTTCTTTCAGCTAGGACTTGGGATATTAAAACACTAAGAGAGGGAATAGGTGAAATAGCAGCTTCTTGGACCATAATAGGTCATGACGGGCAGAGGGCTAAATGGAAGTGGCAAAGACAAAGAATGAGGCCTTGGTGGATAGGAATGGGTTTTTTGCACAGGTATTTAGCGCCATCAACCGCCTCAAGAATAATATTTTCAAGAGAGTGCAGAAGGAAAAATGGGAAGGAAATCCTAGAGTTGTTACAAAAATGATTAAGCAAGGGGAAATGATAGTAGTAAAACACCTTAAATCTCCCCTCAAGCGTGAAGTATTTCATGATCATGAGACATACCTTGTCTCAAGGCTCCGGTGGCTCCTCACTGTCAAAATTGTCATGGAGTCTAACAGGGTTCTCATCCTCTCCGAAGAACTAGTTTAGGCTTTCTCGATATTTGTAACCCGACTTGTTTTTTTTTTCCATTTTATCCCCTTTGTGGATAGTCCTATAGCCTTAGTTTCAAAATCCTCATTGATCCTTCAAAATTTACCCTATGATCCGTTCAGAAACAATCAAATTGGGTGGAAAGGATTTCGTTATGCCCATTAATTGATTCAATTAACTAGGCAACACCCCCCTCTTTATAGATGTGCCAAACCACTTCCTTTCTCATGAACTCTTCATGTTTTTCTAGCTCCATCCTCACTCCATCGCCTCCCATTTTGTTACCTTCAATAGCAGTTAATTTCTCACAGTTTAAAAATTTATTGTTAGCATTGTTCTTTTCGAAGAGGAAATTACAATTTATGAAGCTTGTAAAAAGTATGTGGTTTTCAAGACCATCATTACTATAAAAGCTATTGATTATCCCATTTCTTGCGGTAGTACTCCACACATGTCGAAAGATTAATCCCTTCAATAAACTAAGAGCAAGTAAATGAGCCCAATCTTGTCAAATATATTCATCGATTGGATGACCAATCATCTTCTTATCGATGTCCCTTGGATGACGTCATCCTATAATTGTAGAGAGATCACTATTACAAGGCTTATAGTCATAAGGCACATCACTATATCATTAGGGGTCATTTCCATGTCCTCCAGCCATCTGTCTTCCTCTTGCCTACTCGTGGGATTTAATTTTTTTGTCGCCTTCATCAAACTAAGTCCCTGAGTTGACATATTAATTTTCCCTTGGTCATTGCAAAGACAAAGAAGTAGGACACCAAATAAATATAGAATTCAGTTAACTTTGGATTGCATCATTCTTGATATTCAGTTTTTCTCTCCTCTCTAAGGAGTGTTCGAGTCAAACCAGAAGAGATTCCCATTGTCTCTAAACTCTGATACCCACCATATGTAGATCGAGAGCTGCTATTGAGTTTGTACGTTTATTCCCCTCCCTATATATGTGGGTGATTGTAAAAGCATCCTGACTTAGAAAAATTGTATTGATATCATTCATGATATCATCCATTCTCCAGCCAATTTTAGTTAGTCTACAGGCAACATCAATGACCAACTTTGAATCTCCCTCGATGGCCAAAGATTTGATATTCAAAGAAAGGGCAATTTTGATCCCCTAGTAGAGGGTCATGCATTCAGCCTGATTATTTGTAAGGCCATTAATGTTACCTAAGAAAGTCGCTATCAGTTTTCCTTTGGCTCCTATAATAAGACTGCCCCTAGTCGCCTTCACTTGCCTTGCCACCCCATCGAAATTTAGCTTGCACCAATTTTGATCATGGGGGATCCATTTAGTATTTTTCCTAGCCATTCTTATAGAGTTATCAAAGATGGCATATTCTTTGGGCAATCCCTAGTTTTTAGCCACTCTCTCATCATACTTAGTCGGGGGGTAACTTGGATATTTCTAGGTGGTGACTGAAAGATTTTCAAGGAGTAATTTGCACATGTTGCAAAAGACCACATCAACAGAGTTTTTTCAGGACCTTTGAATATTCAGTTATTCCTTTCTTTCCACATAATCCAACAAACATTGGGGGAATTTTCTTCCATGGTTGAACAAACATTGAATTGTGGTAGGGGCTTCTCCAGTCATCTATGAGATGTTGGATATCTCTATTTCTAACCCAGAAGACTTCAAGCTTTTCTAGTACTTTTAACCATATTTATTTAGTAAACTAACAATTTAGCATTAGATGCAAGATGGATTCTTCCTCATTTTTCAAAGAGGGAAATGATTAGGTAGTTGGAATCCTCTTTTGGTAAGATTGTCTTGGGTAAGGATCATACCATGTAAATTCATCCACCAGAAGAAGTTGATTTTTTGGATTAGATGGGAATTGCAAATCTTCTGCCAAGGCCCACATGGTAGATCATTTCTCAGTAGTGCATTATAAGTAGATTCTAATAAGAACTCACCTTTGTTGTCCTTTTTCCAAATGAATATGTCAGCTTGAGGAAAGAGTGGAATTCTGATTTTATCAATTTCATTCTAGAGCTCCAAAGCTTTTTGAGTTAGATAGGGGTAATTTTGACAATAGAAATAAATGCTTTTCCATTTTCGATGAGGGGAGATGTAGTCCTTCACGAGGGGGCCAAAGTGACTCTTACAAAGTATTTACAGTTCCCTTAGGCTAGAATTAGAATTCAAGGGGCTATCTCCCAACCAACAATCCTCCCAAAATCTTATATTATTCCCATAGCCAATTCTCCATTGGAGGTTATCCAGGATGGCAATTTTGCATTTAAAATATTGTTCTAGATCTTAAAACTAGAAGGGAGGCCCACCACATAAAGGGTTGAAGAAAAGTTTTGAGAGTTGAGATACTTGGCCTTCATGATGCTACACCAATTAGATTCTCCTAAGGAGAATCTCCATCCCAATTTAGTTATTAGAGCCTTATTAAGGATTGTTATTTTCTAATGCCAAGGCCACCCTAGTATTTCAACTTATATACAATATCCCAATTGATCGGTGACATTCTCCTTTTATCTTCTAGACTCATCCATAGGAAGGTTTTTTGAACTCTCTCCAATTTCTCAACCATGTATCTTGTGATTTTGAAAAGAGATAAGAAGTAGACATGAATTCCTTGGAGAGAAGCAACAAGAAGTTGTAGTTTTCCTACATTCCTCAATAGCTTGCCTTTCCACCCCACCAATTTATTTTGTAATATTTCAAGGATAGAGTTCCAAAGACCAAGGTCACCTCTTTTGATTATGAGTGGTAGACCAAGGTAAGTACCAAGGAGAACCACACTCTTATAGCAAATCATTTTTTTAAATTTTGTTATGAAGATCTAAGGTGGTGTTAAAGAAATATATATTGCTCTTTTGGTAGTTGGTGTGCTGACCTGAAACTATGATATATTTTGAAAGGTAGGATTTCCATTCTCTGGCTTCAATGACCAAGGCCCTTCCAAAAAGAATAGTGTCACCCACAAATTATTGGAGGACAGAAGGGGGGAGGGTAGAGGAAACCTTAATACCAAAAATTCTATTGGTGTGAACTAATTTAGAGAATTTATGACTCAAAACCTCCACAAGCATTATAAATAAGTAAGGAGAAAGGGGATCACCTTGTCTAATACCCTTTTCTGCACCAAAGAACCCTCCAGGCACACCATTGACCAAGACAAAGAATTTCACCATTTCTACACATTGTCTAATAAGGTTGATGAATTTATCACGAAAGCTTACACAAGTAAGAACTTTGTATAGAAACCCCCAATTTACCTTGTCATAAGCTCTGGATATGTCTAGTTTGAGCACCATTCCTAGCATCTTGCATGTATTCATGGAGTGAATAACTTCATGTGTTGTGACAACAACATCAAGAATTTGCCTACCCAAGAAAAAACCCTGCTAGTTATTGTTGATGATCCCATTGAGGAAAGGTTTAATCCTATTAACCATAATTTTAGAGAATATATTGTATGGAGTATTACATAGGATAATGGGTCTAAAGTCTCCTGTGACTTTAGGATCTTGAATTTTTAGGATGAGAACAATGAAAGTGTTATTCAGTTTCTTTAGGAGCTTACCAGTGTGGAAGAAGTACTTAGTTGCACTGAAGATGTCATATACAATAATGTCCCAAAATTCTTGGAAGAATGTAGGGGGAAATCCATCCAAGCCAAGGGCCTTGTAATGAACCCATGGAGAATACAGCTTAACGGACCTCTCCTTTAATGATTGGAGCCAAAATTTGATCATTATCATTGGGACTTATGGTCAATGGAATGTAATTTATTAGTTGATCCTCTAGAGAAGGAGATCCCCCAATATGCTCTTCTCTAAATATGTTCTTGAAATGACTTACGGCTATCTCCCCAATAGTAGAATCCTCTATGATTTCTTGGTTCCTCTCATCCAAAAGTCTTCAAATGGTGTTCCTTTTCTTATGTCTGCATGTTGATTTGTGAAAAAAAGTTGAGTTCCTATCTCCCTCCTTAAGCCATTGAACCCTTGACCTCTTCTTCTAATAAATTTCCTCTTTTTTTGAACTTCCTTCCATTTGTTCCTCTAGATTTCTTCCTCAATATGAAGAGAAGGAGACAGATCACCCTTGCTCATAGCATTTTAGAGCACCTCAAGTTTCCAAGTGATTTCTTCTTTTGTAACAAAGATGTCACCAAAAGTCAACTGATTCCATCTTTTAACATTCTTCCTGATGATTTCCAAATTCTAAGAGATACGATACATGACAGATCCTTGCACCGGATTCCTCCTCCACTCTCGGATACAATCTCTAAAATCAGGGTATGCATTCCACATAATCCCATAATGAAAATGAATGGGACTAGTTGGTGGTCGATCAACCTAATGAAGTAGGATCGAGTTATGATCTGAAATCATGCAAGGAAGAGCCTTTAAAGAGGCATTGAATCCAATGTCTCATTTAGTAGAAACCAAAAACCTATCAATTCTGACTCGAATAAGATTATCACCTTTTTTGTTATTTGACTAGGTAAAAAAAGTCCAGACAGTGCAATGTCTCGAAGTCCTGCTTTATTTATGAAGTCTGACAAATCCATCATGCTATCAGAAAAATCCAAAGAACCTCCTGATTTTTCACAGGAGAAGAGGGGGGAGTTAAATTCTTTGGCCACCATCCAAAGGGAGCTTGGATCATTTATGATAAAGGATGAGATATCATCCTAGATAATTTTTTGGTCTGCCTTGGTATTTGGGGCATAAATGTTACAGAGGTTCCACTTGCAAATTTTAGAGGCAAAGGTAACTATGAGAAAATTGGGTGATCAGAAGAATAGATCTCCATTTAGTTTATGAGGATTTCACATGGTGACTACACCACGTAAAGCACCATTGGCATCACTCATACAAAATGATGAACCTAGCTAGTTTTTATCAGCTATGGTAGAAAAGGTAGATTCCATCATTTTCACTTCTCGAAGAAGGAGAACATCTAGCTTAGTCTCAAAAATACAATTTCTTAGCTCAAATTACTTCTAAGAATTGTTCAACCCTCTCATATTCCATGACAGAAACTTCATTTTTTAAGCTTGGTAGTGTTATCCAACATCCTTTGCCTTCCATTTGTGATTTATGTTACCATTTCTTTGTACCTTACAACCCTTTGGGTTGGCCTCCCAGTCTTGGTTTCCAAACCAACATCCACTTTCCTATTTCTCATCCTCCTCTTTTGGGTTGTCCACTCTTCCTCATCTCCACTAGATGATTCACCATTATTGGTTAGGATGGGGTCAACTTTCTTCGGTTAAGGAGTTTCCTACTCCAAATATTTTGTATTCCTTCAATGGGTTCAAAATTCTTATTCTCCTTCATGGTCGAGGTCTCTCCTTTATGGTCGAGGTCTCACCATTTTTCATCTTTTTGGATATCACTCCTTGGGAATCTAGAGGGTCCTCCATAGATTCCATAGTTGCATCTTTCTTTGTGGGACAACCCACCTTCTGCACATTTTTTATAATAGTATGTGTACAAGGTTCTCCTAAGCCCACCATAAGGGGGGATCTCTCTTCCATAATGGAGTCATTTGAGGATGAGGGAATTTCCCCATCCATAAGTCGTGTCTATGGCGGTGATTGTTTGTTGCAATCAATTGCATCAGTAGTTAGATTAACCGAGCTTAGTTCCTTCGGAGGCAGGCCCTCTCGGGTGTTGGCATTGACAAAACTGGTTAATCCAAAGAACCAGTATATTTGCTGAGATTTGTCATTGATGTCTAACACTGACTGGTGGAGTGGTATTGGTAGAGTGGTGTATCTCAGTAGTAAAGGTGATGACTTGTAAACAATGTGGAAACAACATAAGAGACAAATGATCAAGGTTCAATCAGCTCAAGGGAACACAGACTAAGCTAACCATTCTGTCAGTCAAGAAGATCAATGTGGAGGTCAGATCTTCAGGTCGGTCATTCTGATGATGATGAAGTCACAGAAGGTAACTTAGGCAAGAAGGCTTGAGGTTGTATGCAAATCGGAACCTCATTGGCAAAGAGGAGAAGAGGCTTGATGGAAGCATTGCAAACCGACATCAAAGGATGAACCGGTAATGAAGAGTGGAGTGGTATATCGATACACTGGTGAAGAAGAAGGAAGATAGGTGGGCACCGTAAATCTCATAGCAGTGATCGGTTACATAGTTGTGATGGAAAAAGGTGAGTTGGTGAGCTTGTAGCAACGCCCAACTAAAGGTTGGTGAAGTCAACTTCAGTTATCATGCAGTTAAGCCATGATTACTTGCGGATTTTCATGTTCACATTTAAAAGACTAAATGTGACCCAGAAGTCACTATTTTGGGGGGATGCGGTGACATAATTGGTTGAGTAGTTGGCATAATTTTTGCAGGGTGTGTAGAGAAAGAGCGAGAAGATTTGAATTCTAAATCTACCGAAATATGTGATTGCATTGATTAAGGAAACACCTAAAGGTGACGACAGAGAATGTATGAAGTATTTTGAGTTCATTCAAAATATTTTTGATCGTAAAATTTGCAAAGAGAAAATCCTATGAGAGGTGATCCAAATTGCAGAGTGAAGAGTTAGGAAGTGCTAACTGATTTAGCAGATCAGAGTGTGTGTGAAGTAGACCGACAGAGTGCAGAGCCGAGGATATGAACAAAGGACCGATGTAGTGTAGAGTAGACACAACTGGTGGAGACAAAGTATGATTTTTATTGTGATCTGATCAAGCTATTAGTAGCTATTCCAACATATCAACTTCTTGTTGCTTTCTAACCATTGCAACTCAAAATCCCTTAATCGGGTGGACTTTAATAGGTCCCTTTGTAAAATCCCTTAACTGGGTGTCATCTTAATTGATGATCCTAAGACCTTTAAAAAGGCTAGCTCTAATGGGGTAAAGGCACTAACAGATCTTAAACAAAATCCCTTAACCGGGTGGCACCTAACAATGTCTTTGTAATCTCCAAACAGGGATGGCTCCTCACCAAGCGTACTCCAGAAGAGTGCAAATTTTGTGAGTTTTTATTCACACCGTGGTTTTCTCCCAATTGGATTTCCATGAGATAAATCTTGGTGTTACTGTGTATCTTTTCATGCATGCACGTTCTTCTGCAATAACTGTTGTAGACGTATAAAAATGACCACTTTCCTAAGTGAATATTTAATATTTTTTTTTTAAAAACAAGGTGGCAATGCCACTTGATATATTTTATTAATAATAAATAATTTTTACAATATATTTAAAAACTAGTTCAAACTGAGTTCCCAGAGAAAAGAACCATCAAGAAAATCTCTGGTCATTGCTCATCAACATGATTATAGAAGAGAAGTAGTGAAGAATCCTCTAGCCGGAGCTAGTTACAAAATAGAGATCAGCAAAGGAGCATGCAGGCTCATTTACACATAGGAGCATGCAAGCTCATTTTACAGAATAGGAGCATGCAAGCCTATTTACAAAATAAGTTCCTGGGATATCTTGAAGGCTCTGCAACAAAGAACTTTGCAATCCAAATTGACATGCCTCTGCACCAAAAAACAACTGCAACCAAAATATATATATACTACAGAGCATAGAGAATTTACAAGAAACACAAGGTTCCAAAACATGACTGACACCAACGACATGAGATCTGCGGTCCACCATTATAGACAAATGTCAAAGGAGAAGAGGTGAATGCGGAAATGCTAGAGAGAAATGAAGCCCAAAATTTTTATGTCGTAAATGAAAAGAAAGAGGAGATATATATCATAAAAAACTGACAAACCAAAAGAAGCGGCGTACAAAGATAATCATGAAAACAACGCTATGTCAAACTTTAAATGACATATGAAGGACGGATTCCCAATCTGAAAATAAATATCTCCAGATTTCACACCAGAAGAGAGTACCAAACACATGAACAACATCAATAACAACCAACTCATCATTAATGAATGCCAAGTGATGATCAAGTAAAGCAAAGTACCTCAAATCAAAACCAAATGGAATTATGAAAAGGAATACCTCACCAAGAGAAGAGAACATCAACTCGTATAAACAAGCAATCATATAATAAGAAAGATTAAATCCTCAACTCTCTATAGGCTATAATTAACAGGTTTGGGAAGCTCATCAAATCATCCCCCAATTGAGAGGAATCGATAACAGTTTTGTCACAACCCATATTAGCGAGGCAATCAGCCAATGCATTACCTTCACGATAAACATGTGAGATGATGAGGTGCTCAAACGTATCAAGAAGAGTCCACATTTGTTCAAGAATATACCAGAAATGCCAATTATCAACTTTTCTTGCCTTGCAAGCATTAATGACAATAGCTAAATCACCTTCAATATGAAGGTATTTGAAATTCAAATCCTTAGCCAGAACAAGACCTTCTAAAAGAGCACAAGCCTCGACCATATTATTTGTGCCAGGAGAAATTGACATAGCTTTTATTGCTAATAAAGAACCCAAATGATCACGAAAAACTATCCCTATTCCTGAATCACCAAGATTTCCATGGGAGGATCCATCAAAATTCAATTTACAAAAATGGGCATTAGGAGGATGCCATTTTATGGAATTTTTGTCTACAGGTGTTTTCCGAATCCTTGGAAAGGCGGGTGATACAGGAATAATGATACTTTTCCAAGAAGAGATCATAAAATAAATTAAATAAATTACTCAACTTATTTAATTAAGTTCACCAAAGTCTTTCATAACCTTTAATTAAATAAATCACTTTATTTAATTAATTCCCCTTTTAATTAAATTTCCATTTAATTAAATTGATTCTTGCAATTAAATAAATCTAATTTATTTATTTTAATCCCCCACTTGTATTTATGCAAGTTGCATCTAATTTTGTTGAAATAAAGTAATTTATTTTAATTAAAATTCTCCTCCATCCACTGGCAAAATCCTACATCTCCCACTTGTATTTATGCAAGTTGCATCTAATTTTGTTGAAATAAAGTAATTTATTTTAATTAAAATTCCCCTCCATCCACTGGCAAAATCCTACATCTCCCACTTGTCTCTCTAAACCCCCTTCTAGATTCTTCTAATCACTTCTAAATTAGCCTAATCCATCTCCTAAATTTTGTCACATCCCTAAGCAAAGGGAAGTCACTTCTCAAACCCTCGAAGTCTTTCAAAACCATTAAAGGCTTTAAGTCTTCAACAAGTTAACCTTTAAAGTCTTCCTAATCATTAATGGTTAACTCAACCTTCTTGCATGATTAGAGACTTTATCTCTAACTCAACCTTCATCTAACCCAAGGGTCTCATCAAGCATTGATGTATTTAACCTTGGTTATCTCTTTAACCCTTGCACAAGAGTTTATCCTTTGGGTAAAGGATTTATCCAATGGATAACCCTAACCTAACCTTAACCGTTACCTCCTAAGGTAACCATCATGTCTTCTCAAGCATTTAATGTTTCTTTCATCTCCTCTCAAGCAATATTTTGTTGATAATTGTCACCATTTCATTGGTGAGAATTGTAAACATGGATTGATAACTTTCAATCCTGACCCTTGTTAATATTATATAATCTTGACCATCCATTGCCCTATTTTTCCTATAAATAGATCTCTCATTCTCTCATTTTAATATCCAATTCTTTAGTATCAAACTTATAGCCATTTTACTAAGTATCCTAGTTTCATGCATCTAATCCATAATCATTTTAAAATCAAGCATTTAGCCTCTCTTTGAATAGAAATCATCTTAATAAGCATTTTAATAAACATTTTCAATATCATAGCACTCTCATATTAGACTAGTATATCATGTTATGATATGTTTTACTAATCTTTTATCATATCATCATATCCATGCTAGTTTAAATCATATTGGATTTAATATCATGCATAACTAGGAATGCACTCATATTAAATTGATCAAGCATCCCTCATTCTTGGAGTTGTCATTCTTGAAGTCACTTTGCTCAGTGATCTGAGAGCAAAGGCATTGACTTGAGGGATCTTGTGAGATAGAGAACAATGGAATGTCCCTTAGGGAGTTAAGCTATTCAATATAGCTCCATAACTTGCACCAAGAGTTCCATTGGTGTGTGGACCTTTTTGAAATCGAAATTTCCATTTCTTTGCACCACTTTTCCCGCACACATTTTTGGCGCCCACCGTGGGGCATAGTGCATAACACTTCTGACAGACAATTGTAAAATCACAACGCATTAAGAAACCAGTCTAGCGCATCCGGTGATCAACTTAGTGCATAGGGTCTATTCTGTAGCGCATCTGTGCATTTCTATAGCGCATTGGTGCGACAGTTTGGCACGTAGAGTTAGCAGAGAAGAAAAAATTGTAACCAAGGAAAATCATTTTAGGCTTGTCTAAGCCCACACTAACATTTGATTGCTGATGGATTTCATGTAGGTTCTAATATTTTTTTGTGCAGGGGAAGGAGTTAGTTTAGAAGTTTTATCTTTTTTTACTTTCTTTCAAAAGAAGTTAAAAAGAATTCACTCTATCTTTTTGTACAAGTTAAAATAAACCTCATGTTTTCATTTTGGGATGCTTAAAATGAACCTCAAACTTCTTTTTGGTGTTTAAAAACAAAAATTCATCTTTCTTTATTGCAAGGTAAAAAGAACAACAAAAATCACTTTTGCTTTCTTGCAAGTTAGAAAAGGAAAAACACTTCATTTTGGGACTCTAAAAAGAACAAAACAAATTTACTTTCAGCAAGGTTAAAACAAACTTTACCTTCCTTTGGTTCCTAAAAGGATCAATTTTATTTTTGCAAAGGTAAAAGAACCTCATCTTCATTTTATGCAAAGCAAAGAGGGAAATTTTTCCCCTATCGACTTTAAATTTTGTTGACCAAATCACAATTTACTTTGTTGACCAAGTTTATTCAAAGGTTTTTGGAAATACACACTTTGCTATGAAAGGTTAAAAAGAACACCATGATTTTTGGAGCAAAATCTCCAACTAGAAGTTAGAAAATCACTGTCTTGAAGGCTAAAAAGAACAATTGTTTGCCTTGTCTCAAAAGTGGAAGGTATATGCTCTCCCCTTAACTAGGTGATAAAAAAGCTAAACCACTCTTATGCTTTCTTCATTTCAAGCATTTACATCCTTTAGTAGGCCTGCCCTCCCGAGTTGCTCTTAGAGCGCCATTTAAATGGTCAGTGAGAGGGGAATGACCTAAGTGGGAAACAACTTTATTGCCAAGTGTTCCAACCCACTATAATCAAAAGTGGAGGTTGATGAAAGTCTCTTCAACGGTTTTGCTTAGCGATTAGCCTTCCCCTGGTATCTTTATGATATGTAAAGCCTTTGTTCTAAAGATTGGGAAGCCTCCCAAGGGAGTTTATCACTGAAGACCGAACATGAAGCCTAATTAAAAACTTTAGAAATAGAAATTTTGAGTCGAGTCAGTATCCAAACATCTCCAACATCATAGTGCAAGGGTGGGGAAGAATCTGCCCCCAAGATTACTCACCATATATCTCCCAAGATAACTACTCAATTGTGAAGCAATTCACTTTGAGTTAATTTCTAGCAAAAGGCAAAAAAATGGGCGCCCCCTAGGGGTGACACTGTTGTTTGAGCTGACAAAGTATCGAGACTAGTGGGCTATGGTATTGTTGATGACCCTTGAATAAAGAGTCTATCTAATTTTGTCTTACTTGTATCCAAACCTGTGAAAACATTGAGGATTTGAACACATCCTCGCAGAACATACACTATCTGTTTAGCATAGGCAAAATTGGTTATTTCTTTCATATCGTGTTTTCAAGTTTTTTTCAGAAAATCATCCATCAAAACAAACAAGTTTTGAAAATTTCTAAAAACAGCCAACAACAAAGCAATCAGGGCAGTTTAGCACGTAGGACCAACCTCCTAGCGCGTATCGACCATATTATAGTGCATGCAAACCAGAACTTAGCATTTTCATCAGTCAAAATAGCGCGCAAACAGTTGTCAAACTAGTAAACATTTCAATGGTGCTTTGTGTAACCATATTAGCACTTTTAAGCATCAGCATAACGCAAAGGAGGCATAACTTAGCGCTTTGAGTCCAAATAACAATGCTTAAACGAGACATATTAGCGCATAATCTTCCTAGTCTGAAACAATTTTCAGAACTCTAAGTTAGCGCATAACATAAGCAACTTAGCGCATAGGGAATTTCCTGTAGCGCATCTAGATCATCTGATAGCACATCTAGTCTCTGTTAAAACACAAAAAAACAAAGAGTAAACCAGCCATTTTTAGAAAATTTCATCACCAGTCTTGAACACCCTTTTGGGCCTTTTGTCAAACTCACCAATCAAAATCTGAACCAAGTCATCAGAGAAAACATTTCCAAAATCAAGCAAGCATCCTTAAAACAAAATTGTCGAATCTAAAACTAGTTAGAGGTAAAACTTTATCTAATCAAAATCAAGTAGTGCCATCACATTGATCAAAAGGTCCGCCATCTAAATGGATTCTATCAAACAAACAACATACTGAGTTTAAACCTTAAGTTGTCAAATCGAGTTTCCATATCGGGAGACTCTTATCCATATCATTTGACGTGCTTTGTCATGGGGGCAGATCTAAACCTCTACTTGATGAAGTAAGCTTGAGTTTTCAAACAAGGTATCTCAATCCAACATCAAAGGAAACCATTGATCATTCATGTATGACCACTCCTCATATTTTGAGAAGAATAAGTCTTCATCACAAAACTAAGTTGAAGAAGAGACAACCTAGTTCTAAAAAACTTGCCAAACGGAATAAGTTTCTCTATATCAATCGCCAACTTTTTAAATCACATTGCACATTCTTGTGTCATATGTGATTGTATCTTCAAGGAAAATCAAACTAGTTTGACAAAGAACCCTTAAGAAGCAGAGCTTACATTTAGAAAGTGACATTCAACCAATGCTTAAATTGTGGAGAAAAGATTAATCTCACTTTATTCCCACAATTCTGCATCACTTATAACGTAGCTCGACCCGAACCACCAACCCCTAAAGAAGAAGAAGAAGATTTTATCCCCTTTGTCACAGAAAGCTTTTCCTAGATGCTCGTTGTCACTCACTCTCAAAGAAACAAGCAAAGAAAACCACAACTAGAGTCAAGTATGGGTCATAGATCATCCAACCCTTTCGATTATACTGATCTAGGAGATACAGAGATCACTGAGGAACTTCTCCAAGAATGTCAAGAAAACCCCTCATTCCAAAAAATTGTGGAAAGACTCATTGAATCTGACAAAGAAAAATATATGCTCATTCTAACTATCAAAGGACTTAGACTTCCTAATGATTTCAATATTGAAAACTTAAGGAAAGTCGACGAACAAATTTTTAGGACAAGGTCTCGAAATTACGCCTATCAAGAACAACAAAGAGAAGAAGAAACACATGATCCTGAAATCATACCTGAACAACATAACATACCTGAACATAACCATGCTCGAACTAGGGATAATGGAAGGGAAGAAGCTTTCCCTCGGTGAACAAATGCACCCATGGTCGCTCTTATGCAACAAATTTAAATGCTGCAAAGACAAATGCAGGACATGCAACAGGGGACCATAGTGTGATACTCCTTGGATGAAATTTATCCTTACCCCTTTGACAGGAGATTAAACATGATACCTTTTCCCCCAAATTCATATGTACCAAAATATGACGAATATGATGGTAAAAGTGATCCTCGTGATCATGTTCGAGAATTTTGTACCATAAGTCGAGAATTTGCTCACGATGATACTTACTTGATGAGGTTGTTCCCAAGAAGTTTGGGAGGGAAAACAATGGAGTGGTTGTTTAATCTTACACCTCCCATCAGATCCTTTGATGAGTTGGTAAACAAATTTATCACATAGTACTCCTATAATATTCAACACGCGATCACCATATTGGATGTATGCAATACCAAATAGAAAAACAATGAAACATTCATGGTGTTTCTTCAGTGTTGGAGACGTATGGTTTCAAGATATCCTCGAGATGTAACTGAAAAGGAAAAGATGGAGATCTTTATCGACAATCTAAACAGTGAGATGAGTTATCTACTCAAGCTCCAGTGCATACCATCTTTTGCCAAGTTGATCGAAAACAGAATCCAAGTAGAGGAAGCATGCATCAAGTAAGGAACATTGAAGTTCTTTAAGGAAGGAACTAATTCATCCAACACTCACTTTTAACAACCAAAACAACAACAACACTTTAGACAAATCCATATTATGGACTAGAAACAAAAACATTGTTAATGAGGGAGGAGTTGATGCTAATGATATGAAGTCCAAACAACCAGTATTAGCTTTATCAGGTAATCCACAATCTAACAAGAATAAAAAAAGTGTTAACCAAGGCACTAACACTTATCCGCAAAATACCATTCAGGGACCTTCAAATTCAAACACCAACAACAATACCCAAACCAACAACAATACCCAAGGCAACAACACTAATCGAGGGAATAATACAAATCAAAGAGGTAACACCAACACTTTCCCAAATAGATGCATCTACACACCATTGGGGTAATCCTTAGAATCAACATTTCACAAACTCCTAGGAAACAAGATTATCACATTGCCATCCATAAACAACTTTGAACCCCGTATCAAACCACCTTGGTGGAATGACTCACATTTTCTGTGATTTTTATCGAAACAAAGGACATCACACAAATGATTGCATGAGGCTTAAGAATATTGTTCAAGGTATGATCGATAGAGGTGATTTAACGGTTGATGGTCTCTTGAACAAATGGTGATCATGACGCCTTTAAAAATCCTCTTCCAAATTACAACAAGGAAGGAGCTTCATCATCAAATGATACACAAGGAGCTCACATAAATCATCTGTACAACAACACCATCAATCACATATCAACATATGAGAACCAAATAAATGTCATAAAAATCAAAGACAAGCAAGATCATACATCAATTAATGTGACAACCAGAGCTCAAAAATATGTCTTGAAAGAGCATACATCAACATCGACCACTTTCCCCAAGACTCAATATGATTTGGTAAATCAATTGCGGAGAACTCCTGCTCAGATATCCATACTCGAGTTACTCAAACTCTCGCCGAAACATAAGGACATCTTGGAACAAGCATTACTTAAAACAAATATGCCTCAAGATCTGGACATTGATAAATTTCAAGCCATGGTGGCTCATATGATAGGGCCTCATAATCTCACCTTTTCCGAACATGATAATATCTCTTTGAGTCATCCACATAATACTCTCCTTTATATTGAAGTCTTATTCTACAAACATCGAGTTAAAAGAGTATTAATAGATGGAGGAGTTGGTCTCAATATCTGTACCTTAAAACTTATTTGTGCATTAGGCTTCTCTAAATAGTTTATTGATCCACACAAAAAGATCACCATCAAGGCATATGATGATTAAGAAAGATCATTCAAAGTGATAGTGATACTACCTATTCAGGTAGGACCGATACAAAGAGACACTATGTGCCAAGTCTTAGACATAGACTTAACATACAATATTCTATTGGGTCATCCTTAGATACATGAAATGCAAGCAGTGTTGTCAACCTACCATCAGTGTGTCAAATTCCCATATAATGGACAGGAGATTTCCATATTTGTTGATAATAATCCCTTTCAACATTGCAATGCTATGGGAGCAGCTCAAGACAACCTGGTTCCACATAACAGGGAAGCTCTAGCTTCCTCAACACTAGATCATCATCAAGAAAAGCTCAAATCTTTATCAATGGATTTCAAACAAAAGATGAAAATCAAAGAGCAAGGCATGGGAGAATACTCTTTCAAACTTATGTGTCTATCCAAATTTCCAACATCACCAAAATCTCATGGACAACATTCTGCATCGACACATCAAGCAACACAACCCATCACCAAGTTTGATGGCAAATTTATCCAATTGGGCACACTAGCACATGAATTTGAAGAGAAAGACATCCTTTGTTGGCTATACAAGGATGAGGGAGAAGTCAGAGATGCTACTCTAGAGGTATCCATACCAACACAACAATTTGGAAAAGGATTCCTAATCATGCAACGAATGGTATACAATGATAAAGGACCTATAGGCAAGCATCAAGAAGGCATTACATAGCCACTAGACCCTCCTTCATAATTTTCTTGAGACAAAACAGGACTGGGATATGGACACAACATACCCCCAAGGAAAAACAAAATAAGTATCAAAAAACTCAGTGGAAAGCAAAGAAGAAATACAATGAGGACTCACGGCAAGAGGCACTACACCAAGCAACAGAAACACCAAGGAAAGAGCAAGAACACTAGGAAAAAGAGAAACGACAAGAAGAACTAACCATTCAAAGGGAAGAAGCATCTTATGAGAAAGTGCACCATGTTCAAGAACCTATTCAAAACAAGACAAAGTCACCTCCTGAAGACATCACTACTCCCCAAGGAAAAACAGTGTATGAACAAATGCAAAGGGTACAAGTAGGCTCTGGTTCAGAATCAGAGAAAACTACGCTACTGGTATCAATTATCAGAGATCTCTTCTCACCCTACAATATACCTGTCAACAACACTGGAAGACTCCAGGATAGTAATTCTGAACTAATTCTAATGACTATGAATGGGTTAGTTGTTCAAATTTTACTGAGGATGTCCCCAAGGATGCTATACATTCACACACACCCCTTTCTCAGGAAGGACAAGGCACAGAGTCTCGATTACTTGAATTCAGTCCACAACATATCTACGAAGCTAAGGAAAACAAGCAGCGACATTACAAACAAGTCTACATGGAAGATGACACCATCGAAGACCTTGACAATATCATTAACTTAACCAATATCCCAGACAACCTTAATGATACCTCTATCATGACACTTACCACAGTTGACCTCGACCCACCAAATGACTCTCTATCACTTGTATTTCCTAATTTGATAGACTGGGACGAACCTGAACACCATGATATACCTATTTTTCCAGATGATGAATCCATTGTCCATTACCTATGTACAATCAACCCGGAAACATGCTCTACCAGTGAACAAAATAACGATATCTGCAATCGAGAGGGTGCCAAGTTTCTCATTCACAAAAATGAAAGAAACAAAGGATTTAATGCTGAAAACTAGTCAATGGCAACACTAGATCACAAAATAGTCAAAATAAAGGATGCATCTAAGGGTGAAAACCTTTTTAAGGCACCTAAAGATGAGAGACTTGACACTCTTCCTAAACACTATCAGGAGCGATCACCCATATTGATTGAGCCCACTCAATCAATCAACATCGGTACAGAAGCAACAACTAAAAACATACACCTAACAGAATCACTAACAAAAGAGGAAAAACTAGAGTTTATTAGATTGCTCACAAAAAAGCAAATCAATTTTGCCTGGTCCTATGCTGATATGCCCGGGATAGATCCAAACTTAATCATGCATCATTTATCTATTGCTCCAGGAGCCAAGCTAGTCAAACAAAAGTTAAGAAAGATGAATCCGCATGCAACATTAATGGTCAAAGCTGAACTAAAGAAATTATTAGACGTCGAATTCATTCGACCTATAGACTATGCTAAATGGATTTCAAACATTGTACCAGTTTCAAAACCAGATGGAAGCATCAGAATATGCACAAATGTTAGAGATGTCAACAAAGACTATCCAAAGGATGAATTTCCTTTGCCCAACATTGACATAATTGTGGACCTCACAGTGGGCCATGCAATGCTCTCATTAATGGATGGTTTCTTTGGCTATAATCAAATCAAGATAGCCCTAGAGGATCAAGATAAGACAACATTCACCTATCCTTGGGGAATGTATTGTTGGAACGTCATGCCTTTTGTCTTGAATAATGCTAGGGCAACTTATCAAAGAGCAATGACGACAATTTTTCATGATATGATGCATACCTCCATGGAGGACTATGTGGATGATTTACTGGCTAAGTCATTCACCTGGGCAGAACATCTAGGCATATTAGATAAAATATTTCAAAGATTGCAGAAATTTCAAGTCGGGCTAAATCCTAAGAAGTGTGTCTTTGGGGTGACATCAGGTAAATTATTAGGCTACATTGTGTCTGCAAAAGGCATTGAAGTAGATCCGGCGAAGGTACAGGCCATCGTGGAGAAGCCACCTCCCAGGAATATTAGTCAACTCAGATCTCTACAAGGATGACTACAATCAATCCGATGATTCATAGCCCAAATAGCATATAAAAGTCTACTATTCAATCATCTGCTACATAAGAACATACCATTCAGATGGGAAGCCAAGTGTGCAGAATCATTCTATCAAATCAAGCAATATCTAATGAATCCACTAGTAGTACCACCAATAGTAGGAAAGCCGCCCATTCTCTACATATCAACAATGGAAGTATCATTGGGGGCACTGTTAGCACAAGAAGATCAAGAAGGCAAGGAACGAGCTATATATTACATCAGCCAACCATTAAACAATTATGAGCTAAATTACACATTCATTGAGAAGGCTAGTTTAGCTGTGGTATTCGCTTCTCAAAAGTTCCACCATTACATGCTAGCTCACACAATCAAGCTAGTAGCAAAAATTGATCCTCTTAAGTATTTACTCAGCAAAGTAACTCTTATAGGCCGACTAGCTAAATGGGTCATGATTCTCAGTGAGTTTGATATCCAGTACATAGAGTGTCGGGCTATCAAGGGACAAGTAATTGCAAATCAATTAGTTGAAGCACCACTATGAGATAAGCAACCAATGAAGGTATAATTTCCAGACATGGATGTCCTTACTGTTACACTCAAGCAATGGACCTTGAACTTCGACGGTTCCTATACTCAACATGGCTCAGGTGTCGGCATCTTGTTCGTCACCCCTGAAGGACACACCATTCTAAGATCATATAGACTCATGTTTCCATGCACCAATAACATCACTGAGTATGAAGCCCTGGTCACAAGAATCAAAATGGTCATGG
This sequence comes from Cryptomeria japonica, assembly GCF_030272615.1. Taxonomy (NCBI): domain Eukaryota; kingdom Viridiplantae; phylum Streptophyta; class Pinopsida; order Cupressales; family Cupressaceae; genus Cryptomeria; species Cryptomeria japonica. Next base: position 510,145,031 of record NC_081415.1, on the reverse strand, counting down.
AATGGAGAATCGCGGAACTAAAAGTCTATGGAGATTCCCAACTAGTTATAAATCAGATCAACAATGAATATCAGACAAAGGATGACAAGTTGCTGCCATACAAAAGAATGGTAGATGACTTCAAACAGTACTTTGTACACATCACCTTCGAGCAAATACCAAGGTTGGACAACAGAGCGACCGAGGCAATGGCCACTATCGCTTCACTGCTACAAATTCCAAAGCAACCGAGTCTTTATGAGTTCCTGGTAGAGCAACTATTTTCCCCAGCCTATGACAATTATGCTTCCCACGTCATTTATGCCTTAACCGGTTCAAACTCTCCTCTATACGGGACAATCTATGAATATCTTGCAACCAATACCCTACCCATTGACCTATCTCATAATAAAAAACACAACTTTATTCGGCAAGCCACCCATTATACCTTAACCGCTGACACACTTTACCATCGAGGTCTAGATGGTACTCTTCTTCATTGCCTTGATCATAATGAATCTGACTCTTCTTTACACGAGCTTCAGGAGGGTATCTGTGGCATGCATTCAAGTGGTCCTACTCTCGCTAAAAAACTTCTGAGAATGGGATATTACTAGCCGAAAATGGAAAAAGACTCTTATCAATTCGCAAAGAAATGTCCTAAGTGCCAAATTCATGGCAATCTTATCCATGCACCAGCACAAGAGTTGCAGCCATTTACAACATCATAGCGTTTCTGTCAGTGGAGACTTGATTTAGTAGGGAAAAGCCATCCTTCCTCTTCAAATGGACACAAGTTCATTATCACTGCAACATAGTATTTAACAAAATGGATTGAAGCAGTCCCAATGACCACAATAACTGGAAAGTAGATTGCCTCCTTTATTCTCAATTATCTAATTTGCAGATATGGCATTCCCAGTTCCATCATCACAGACAACGGGCGTCCCTTCAAAAATTGGGATGTGCGAGAACTATGTGAATGATTCAAAATCAAACATCGTTTCTCTACACCTTACTACCCACAAGGGAATGGTCAAGCAAAGACATCAAATAAAACACTTGAAAATCCTAAAGAAGACAACAAATGATGCAGGTAAGGATTGGCATGTACAACTCAATCTGGTACTCTGGGCATACAAGACTAGCATCAGGACACCTACAAGATCTACACCATATTCATTGGTGTACAGATAAAAAGAAATTTCACCTCTAGAGGTAGAAATTCTATCACTCAGAGTATCTTTAAAAGGCCTCATACCAAATGAGGAGTATCGAGTAAACATGTTGCAAGAACTAGAGCTTCTGGATGAAAAATGACAACATGCCTATGATCACCTCAAAGCATACCAACAACACATGTGCAGAAGCTACAACCACAGAGTCATCCCTAGTATTTTTAAAGTTGGTGATCTTGTACTCAAAGAAAATCCAAGAAATCAATAGGATCAAGAAAAGAAGGGGAAGTTTGAACCTAACTCATCAGGTCCCTATGTTATCATATCAGCCTATGGATCAGGCACCTATCAGCTAACAACTTCAGAGGGAGATGTGCTTGACAAACCAACCAACAACATCCATTTGAAGAAATTCTACACTTGAGTGGTCTAATGCACAGAAAAAGTGAAAAATATAAAAAAAAATCAAAAAATCAGAAAAATACAAAAAAATCAGAAAAACAACAAAAAGGTGCAATAAAAACAAATGGTGAAAACCTGGAAACATGCTCTATTTGTGAGAGAGAAACTCCTCTATCTATCATTCCTCATATCTTTTGCATCCAAAGTCAAAGATAATGGCCATCGCCCAACACTTTTTATGCAGCATTATCCTAGACATACTTAGCGTAGTCATTGTCCTTGCTTATCTGAAGATTAGTTCATCATATCCCACCATGGCTTGGTAATCACTGTGAATATCCACATCGATAGGTATCTATAACTAGGGGTAGCGTTCCTCTGACTTCAAGCATTCCAACAACAAGCAAACAAGAATCACAATGCGCTAAGGAAACCCTGTCAACAACAACTCATCAGCCAAGAAAACAAGACACTGATCCAATTAACAACTTCAACACACACATGATGGATGATTTTCTGAATTATAATTTGTTTACATCTCGCATGAAGTTTTGACTATTTTTTACTTCAAATATTTGAATCATTGGATCTCCTAAATTTCTTAACGATGCATCGAGCTAGAGAAAGTGGTAGGAGAGTCTGATACTTTTTTTTAGTTTTCTGTTTGTGAGGCGATCACTTGTACGGTGCAAATTTTGTCTCGAGACATGATTGGAAACATATCATTGAAGACATTGTTCCCCTTAGCGCATACAAATGGTTAACTCTCATCTATTTTTATGCAAGCAACACTCAAGTCGTCTTGGTTTAATTATACCTCGACGCTTGTGTTGTCTTGCAATATCAAAATCCATGTACGTTTTACTCAGGTCATTATGGTTCAATTATACCATTATGCTTGTATAAACTTCCAATATATCAAAAGCTCCATGATGACAAACAAAAACAAAGTAAAAACAAGTAACTAAACAAGAATGACAACAAGAAAAATGAGGGTGATCAATCAATTACATATCATTTTAAACTTGCATTTAGTTGCATATCATTTTAACACTTGTATTTAGTTACATATCATTTTAAAACTTGCATTTAGCTGCATATCACATTTTTATCTTGCATACATCTCACATCATACATCATTAAAATCAAGATAAACAACACATCATCATATTTTCATCATTATAGCTCATACATCATAATCAATATCAAACGCATTACATCATCATCATAGAAGCATCATATCAATGCCTATCATAAATCATCATCCATAACACATCACATGAGAATCAGAGAAATCAATTCCACACACACACACACACACACACACACACACACACACACACACACACACACACACACACACACACACACACACACACACACACACACACACACACACACACACATATATATATATCTCAAAATGGTCAAAAGGTACAAGAGGTATCATGTCCGTCAAATTACAACAAAATGATCGAAATACAACAAAGACAAGTCTCTCAGGTATGACTATCTCTTGAGGCTGACAGTCTCGCAACAAATGTCCCAGCTCCTGGATCTCCCCCAGGTGGATCACGTCGACAAGGCCCCATAACGCCTCTACTCTTTATCCCCACCTGACTTCGAGCAGATCGACTGACTGCAAAACTAGGAGCTCTCTGCTCTCTAGGGACTAGATCCTCATATAACTTCCTGTAGTACTCAGCCACCATGGACGTGTATCGTATCTCTCTCAGTGTGTCCCACATCAAGACACCACCTATCACTCTCTTCAATCTCTTTGCAATCTCCTCTGCCCGACCTTGACGCTCTCTCTCTGTATCTTGCTCTGCCGTAATCTATCTAATCTGGCGCTGTGCTAGCATCTATACCTGTAGCTACTACACTATGACCTGTAGGGATCTAATATGTGAGTCCTGTCGATGGGTAGGTACCCTAATCTGAACAGGTGCCTATGTCATGGTCCCACCCATACCTGTCCCTATCTGAGGCGTCAGTGGAGGTAGAACATCTAATCTCCTCCTCTGAGCGAGTCACCTATCATCCTCTATACCCCCCACAGTCACTAACACTACACCTACCCTACCAGCACCACCAACACCAAGGAGAATTCCTCCTCCTCTCCCTCCATCCCCTCCTCCTCCTCTATCTTGTCCTCTATCTCTCCCTCCATCACCCCCACATCCTCTATCTCTCCCCAAACCTCCTCTGTCACCTCCACTTCCTCCTCTTCCTCCTCCATCACCTCCTCCATCATCCCCACCTCCCTCTCCAACCTCCTCTCCCTCCTCATCTCTCTGTCTAACTCCCCCTCACCTCTCTGGCTGCTCATCCTCCTCATCATCAAAAGCAAATAACATCTCTGTTGGATCCGATATTCGTGTCACTGCATGTGCCACGAAGTAGGTCGAGAACTCCTTTGTCATCCCCGCATCCACAATCCCAGCTTCGTAATCCTAGATCTGGCCTGCCAATGTCATGTACTCCTCTACTGGCGCTACACTATCTACTGTGGGCCCCCACTCGGGCACATCCTGTCTCTGGTGAGCATATGAGCAAGCTCCCTGTGACATCCCCTATTGTCTCCCATACTGCCGCTGCACACGGCTATACAAAAATCGCTCAATAATAAAGGGCGTCTGCCTGATCAAATATCTAGACATATACACATAGGGCATCTCTAGCCCGTCCTCTGCCCACACCTCACAATCCATATACAGTCTCTAGATGATTGTATCAATATTATCTAATGCTCTCCACAAGTTCTCTAGTTTGCCTAGCTTGCGCTGGACAACTATACCTGTATATCCATATGCATATGCCCGCCCAACTAGTCTATCCCTATTTGCAAGTGGTCTTGCCACAAGAATATGCTCCCAAGCCCACACTTGTAATAATGTCACCCCCACTGACAAACTGTTGTATCCTAGATATACCACCTGGTGAAGCTCTCTGTAAAGGTGGGCTAACATGCAGGACCCCCATGCAAAAATGCATCCCTGTATATCCATGTCCTCCAACACCAATCCCCATCCCATAGCTAGTCCCTTTGACCTGCGGTTGGGACATAAGAATCCACCAATGAAACCTACTCTAACAGAGGGTAGAGGAGCATAATCTAGATCCACAAACTCCTGCCATGGGATCTCATATCCGCAAATTTGATCATCCTGGAAGATGCGACGGAGAGCCTTTGTCCCACCCTCCTCAGTCTACTCATATGTCATCAAGGCCCCCACAATCATAATCCACAGAATGCGATAACAGTCCTCAGGTGTGATTGTTATCTCACCAGTAGCCAAATGGAAGGTGTTCGTATCATCGTGCCACCTCTTTGCCAAAGTTGTCAACAAACCCCGGTTAATGATATACCAAGGCGTGTCTAATAAAGAAGTCAAACCACATCTCTATCCGCCTGTGACAATCACAGAATCAATGACCACGGTCGCATAAATTGCTCTCGTGATTGAAGTACACCAAGTTGTGCCCACAAAACAACAAATGTCCATCATTAGTTCCCACATCTATCTGATATATCCAATCAAAATAAAATCAACTTGAAACAACAAAGCATCAAATCAAGCACCATATCAAAATTAAATCAAGTCCCATATCGAAATCAAATCAAGCACCATATCGAAACCAAATCAAGTCCCATATTGAAACCAAATCAAGCACCATATCAAAATCAAATCAAAACCCATATCAAAAATCCAAGACTCATATTGAGAAACCAAATCAAAGACCCGTATCAAAAATCAAAGACCCATAACACAAGCACCATATCGAAAATAAAAAATCCATATCGCAAGCATCATATTGAGAAACCAAATCAAAGACCCGTATCGAAAATCAAAGACCCATAATGCAAGCACCATATCGAAAGTAAAAAATCCATATCGCAAGCATCATATCAAGAAAACACATCAAAGTCCCATAACGCAAGCAACTCAAAATCCATATCGCAAGCATCATATCAGGAATCATATCGGAAATCAAGAATCGGAACTCATATCGAACATCAAATTCAATTGCAAGGAAAAAATCAAAGATCCACATCAACAAAAAATCAAGATCCTCATTCAAACAATCAATCAGCTTGACACTTCATAAACAAAAGCAATTTCAGCAGACTCTCAATCATCATATCAAGACTCAGACATCATCACAACAGGCAAAACATTGGCTCAAAACCTATCCCAAAACACTCAATAGGCACCTACCCACTCCTAAGTCATCTACCTTATCTATTCCCCCTATGACGCATTCTTCCAAGTCTTTTCTACCCATTTTTCTTAACCATGTGCCACAATATCCCTCCCATGTGCTAAGCTACTAACTATGCGCTATCTTTCCTCACCTAAGTGCTATAATCTGTATTCTATGTGCTAAACTAACCTATGCACTAACTGGGGTCACCATCACGCTAACCTACTTACCCTATGCACTAGTTCACCCAATGCGCTATCCTACACCTTCTCTGCGCTAGCCTGTCAACCCAATGCGCTAAAAGACTAAACAAGTTGTCTTAAACCTGTGACGCGCTGCAGAATGCACCTAAGACACTAACCTATCTAGGTTACCCTATACACTATAATGCTTCTCGTATGCGCTATTCTAGACTCCGTACGTGCTAAAACGACGAAATTGAAAGTAAAAAATAAAATAAAATGTGACCAAAATCGACAAAATAAATTAAAAATGTGGCAAAGTTTGGATGACTTACAGGTGGACCATATGCGGTGGGCCTCAGGTATCGACGAACACGCTCGAATTGGTGAAAGTCATAAGGAACTGACATCTTCGTCAGAGCTAAGGTGTCACAATCGCAATGAGACAAATGTACAAATGACAATAATAGAATCACTTTTTACCTTTTTTTAGGGTAAAAGTCAAAAAGGGTTAGTAGGTGGGGCATGTATTTTGCTCATTTTCTCGCTTTTAACCTTATCAAACATCATTTTTTGGGAGATGAATCAATATGCATTCAACACAGTCAAAATTTCAAAATGCAATTAATTCAAACACACTTATCAAATCAACAAAATTTTCAAACTCCTTGATTCATCTCCCGAGGGGGCATTATTAATATCATTCATCAATTCTGGGGCATCATACTGACATTTCGACACAAACATCATCCCTGGCAAAATTTTCTTTGAATCAACATGTGCACACACGTCACTTCAAAGAGGGGCAAAATGTAGACATATAAAAATGACTACTTTCCTAAGTGAATAATTAATATTCATTTTAACCTCATTCATCTATTCAATTAAATAAATTACTCAATTTATTTAATTAAGTTCACCTAAGTCTTTCATAACCTTTAATTAAATAAATCACTTTATTTAATTAATTCCCCTTTCTCCCCTTTTAATTAAATTTATATTTAATTAAATTGATTCTTGCAAATAAATAAATCTGTTATTTATTTTAATCCCCCACTTGCATTTATGAAAGTTGCATCTATTTTTGTTGAAATAAAGTAATTTATTTTAATTAAAATTCCCCTCCATCCATTGGTAAAATCCTACATCTCCCACTTGCCTCTCTAAACCCTCTTCTAGATTCTTCTAATCACTTCTAAATTAGCCTAATCCATCTCCTAAATATTATCAAATCCCTAAGCAAAGGGAAGTCACTTCTCAAACCCTCAAAGTCTTTGAAAACCATTAAAGGCTTTATGTCTTCAACAAGTTAACCTTTAAAGTCTTCCTAACCATTAATGGTTAACTCAACCTTCTTGCATGATTAGAGACTTTATCTCTAACTCAACCTTCATCTAACCCAAGGGTCTCATCAAGCATTGATGGCTTTAACCTTGGTTATCTCTTTAACCCTTGCACAAGAGTTTATCCTTGGGTAAAGGCTTTATCCAATGGATAACCCTTACCTCCTAAGGTAACCATCATGTCTTCTCAAGCATTTAATGCTTCTTTCATCTCCTCTCAAGCAGTATTTTGTTGACAATTGTCACAATTTCATTGGTGAGAATTGTAAACATGGATTGATAACTTTCAATCTTGGCCCTTGTTAAGATTATCCAAACTTGACCATCCATTGCCCTATTTTTCCTATAAATAGAGCTCTCATTCTCTGATTTTAATATCCAAATCTTTAGTATCAAACTTATAGCCATTTTACTAAGTATCCTAGTTTCATGCATCTAATCCATAATCATTTTTAAATCAAGCATTTAGCCTCTCTTTGAATAGAAATCATCTTAATAAGCATTTTAAGAAACATTTCCATTATCACAACACTCTCATATTAGACTAGTATATCATGTTAGGATAGGTTTTAATAATCTTTTATCTTATCATCATATCCATGCTAGTTTAAATCATATTGGATTTAATATCATGCATAACTAGGAATGCATTCATATTAAGTTAATCAAGCATCCCTCATTCTTGGAGTTGTCATTCCTGAAGTCACTTTGCTCAGTGATCTGAAAGAAAAGGCATTGACTTGAGGGATCCTATGAGATAAAGAATAATGGAACGTCCCTTGGGGAGTTGATCTATTCAATATAGCTTCATAACTTGCACCAAGAGTCCCATTGGTGCGTGGACCTTTTTGAAACCGAAATTTTCGTTTCTTTGCACCACTTTTCCCACACACAATTGTTTATATCGATGAATATTAAGTTAGCGCAATCTTGATTTAAAAGGTTTTAATTTTGTAAAACTAGTAAAGTGTTGATTCACCCCTCCCCTCTCAGCATCTGTTGGGACTAACAATTGGTATCAGAGCTTTGGTCCTTAGATTCAGAAGAGCTTAACAACTTAAGGAAAGATCCAAGATAATGCGAAAGGAGGGTCCTAAGTTCTCCAAGGATAATTACACCTTATGGTGTGGTAGAATGAAGCTCTACCTAAGAACCCTGGGAGATCAATACTGGAATCATGTAATAATAAAGTGTAATGAACCTACAAGGGTTCTCACTGCAAATCAGATCAAAGAAAGGTAAGATAACATTGCTACTATGGATCTGATTGCTAGAACTCTATTTGATAATGAGTATGCTGAGGTTCAAGATTTGAAAACAACCAATTAGATGTGGAATAAGCTGAAGACTATTTATGGATGAGATCCTCACGTTCAAAAGGCTAAAGTGGACAACTTGAGAGGAAAATTTGATGAGATGAGGATGCAAGAAGGAGAAAATATTGAACAATATAGTAAAAGAATAAAGGATGTGGTAAATTCCATCAGAAGTGCTAGAGGAAAGCTTGAAGAAGATGATGTGGTTAGCAAAATATTGAGAACTTTGCTATCACAATATGCCATAAGGGTTTCTGCAATTCAAGAACTCAGACCTCTGGGAATGGTTAGTGTTTCACTTGACTCACTGATTAGTAAGTTGACTACCTTTGAACTGAGCAACTATGATAATAGTGTACCAAAGATTGATGTTGCCTTCAAAGTTTCCATGATATCTTCTCCAACAAGGAGAAGAAAAGAAACTGGAAACAATTCTACTACAAGAACCAATCATTCTCATGAATGTGACAACTTGTTATCTGAAGAACAAGAACAAGATGAGATTGAAGCTCTTTGGAAAGAAGACTGCCAAGAGGAAAAGGAAAGTATAAAGGTAAACTTGCCTTGAAGTGCTTCTCTTGTAATAGAATAGGTCATATTGCATCCAGATGTCCTAACAATGATAGGAAGGATAATTTTAGAAGATACAAGGACAAGAGCAAGAAGGAGTGCTACCTTGCAGAAGAAGGAGTTACCGATGAAGAATTTGAAAGATCTAATGGAGACGGAATTACATTTGTAGTGGTAAAGGAAGATAACACAGAGGAAAGTGATATGGAAATAATCTCTAGTTCAAACCAGTGTGGAGACTTAGTAATTGACAGTGGTTGCACTCACCACATGACCGGTGATAGAAACAAATTCCTCAGCATGGAGGACTACAATGGAGGAATGGTAAGATTCAACAATGATGCTCCGTGTGCAATAAAAGCCAAGGGATCTATAGACCTAAATGATAAAATAAATTGTGAAGATGTTTATTGGGTAGAAGGGCTAAAATATACTCTATTAAGTGTTTCACAACTTGACAGTAAGGGTTACCAGTTAGAATTCATTGAAGGAATATGCAAAATAAATGACAAATCAGGAAGTCTGATTGCTACTGGTAAACAATCTAGAGGTAATATGTTTCACCTAGACACCACCATAGGTAGTTGTCTAATGGAAAAGGTAGAAGATAGTTGGTTATGGCAAAAAAGACTATGTCATGTTAACTTTGATAGCATAGCAAAAGTCAGTAAAATGAAGTCTGTTAGAGGTATGCCTAATATTATGAAACCTGTAAATGCTACGTGTAAAGAATGCCAACTAGGAAAGTTAACTAGGTCTAGTTTCAACAACAAATCTTATTCATCTGAGAATGTGCTAGACTTAGTTCATATAGACTTGTGTGGTCCTACGAGGACCAAGAGTTTCTATGGAGACCGGTATTTCATGTTGTTTGTAGATGACTTCTCAAGAATGATGTGGGTTGCATTCTTGAAAGAAAAATATGAAGCCTTTCACATATTTTAAGTCTTCAAGGCTCGAGTAGAGAGAGGACCTGATAAGAATCTGAAATGTCTGAGATCAGATAGAGGAGGAGAGTTCACCTCTCAAGAGTTCATAAATTAGTGTGAAGAACAGGGGATTATGAGATAGATGTTTGCACCCAGAACACCTCAGCAGAATGGGGTTGCTGAAAGAAGGAATAGAACTCTGATTGATTGTACGAGGACTCTAATGATACAGAAGGATATTCCACATATCTTCTGGAGAGAATCAGTAAGCACTGTTGTGTATACCTTGAACTGGATATAGGTGAAGAAAGGGGAAAATAAAACTCCCTATGAATTATGGTGTGGATACTAACCCAATGTGAGCTATTTCAAAGTATTTGGAAGCAGGTGTTATATCAAGAGGGATGAGTACTCTAGAAAGTTTGTTCCCAATGACAATGAAGGAACCTTCTTAGGTTACTCCACAAAGAGTAAAGCATATTGGTGTTTGAACAAAAGGACCGGTAAGATTGTGGAAAGTGCCAATGTTATAGTAGATGAGTTCTTTGAGAAAAATGAATAGGATAGCAAGAGTGAACCAGAGGATTATCAAGGATTTGAGTACATTGTACCGGTCGAACCTGCTGAAGATAATCTTGTTGTAGTGGAAAATGAGGAAGCTTGTGAAGTAGAACCTGCACAACTGGTAGAAGAAGCTCCAATAAATGAATCAGTACTAGCAAGGTATGTCATAAACAATCACTCCTCTCAAAATATCATTGGTGACAAAGATGTAGGAGTATTGACTAGAAGAAGAGCAAGAGAGGATGCCTGTCTATTCTCTAAAATTGAGCCCAAAATAGCAAAGGAGGCTCTAAAAGATGAAGACTAGATCAAAGCCATGGAGGAGGAACTGGAGTAGATTGAGAAAAATGAAACTTGGACTATAGTGTCCAAACCAGAAAACAAAAATGTGACAGGCACCAAATGGGTGTTTAGAAACAAAATGGATGAAACTGATCAAGTAGTAAGAAAAAAAGCAAGATGAGTTTGTAAAGGTTATTCTTAGGAAGAAGGTTTGGATTATGGAGAAACCTTTGTACCAGTGGCCAGACTGGAAGGGGTCAAAATCTTGCTTGCCTCTGCTACTTACAAGAAGTTAAAAGTTTACCAAATGGATGTCAAATTGACATTCTTAAATGGTGTTTTAGAGGAAGAAGTGTACATAGAGCAACCAGAAGGGTTTGTATCAGAAGATGGAAGAGAGATGTTATGCAGGCTGAAGAAGGCTCTATATGGGCTAAAACAAGCACGAATAGCTTGGTATGAGAGGTTGCACTCATATCTATTAACCATGGGGTTCATGAGAACCAGTGACAATAGTAACCTATATCTGAAGACCAAAGAAGAAATAAAACATCTAGTTGCTGAAATCTTTGTAGATGACATCATCTTTGGAGGAGATGATGAGATGAATAGAGGTTTTGCAGATACAATGAAGCAAGAGTTTTAGATGTCCATGATCGGTGAAATAAAATTATTCATTGGCCTGCATGTATCTCAGCTAAAGAATGGTATATTCATTAGCCAAACCAAGTACATAAGGGAAATATTGAAGACTTTTGGAATGGAAGATTGCAAACCTGTTGGAACTCCAATGGTTACAGGTTGAAATCTCTCCAAAAATGATGAGGCTCATGAAGTGAATGAGACACTTTACTGATCCATGATCGGTAAATTGCAGTATGCAGAACATAGTAGACCGGATATAGCACATGTTGTTGGCTTGGTTGCCAGATTTGCTGCAAATCCGAAAGAGACTCATATGGTGGTAGTCAAGAGAATATTTAGATACCTTAAGGGGATTGATGAGTATGGTATCTGGTATCCATATAAGGGATATTTCAGCTTAAGTGTCTTCACTGATGTAGATTGGGCAGGGAACATTGATGACAAGAAGAGAACTAGTGGAGGTGCATCCTTTATTGGAGATAGGATTGTGTCATGGACAAGCAAGAAACATAATTGCATCTCTCAATCCACAACTGAGGCTGAGTATGTGGCTACTGCAATAAAATATACACAAATTATATGGATCAAGCAATTATTGGAAGGTATCCAAGAAAAGGTGACTGAACCTATGGTGATTCACTATGACAACTGGTGCAGGAGCACCTAGTTTTGAGTCCAATTTCTTCATTTTGGTGTGTCTGTTCATAGGTTGGTTTGGAGTGGTGAATAAGAGTATTCTCTTAGGTCTTAATATGCTTTTTTAATGCTTTGGTAGGTTGAAAGTCCTTAGGACAGTGCATTTTCTCAATTTTGGCTTATAAGCCCTTGTAAGCCTAAAATGACAAAGTCCTGCATTTTGATGGAAAATGCCTTGAATAGCCTTGTTTGGAATTGGTACATGTCAATGTAATGGAAAATGCCTTGAATAGCAAAAATGCACTTTTTGGGAAAAAGTTGTCAAAGTTGCTTGACAACTTTTTGCAACGTTGAGCAACTTTTTACATTTTTTGAGCAAAAGGTTGGTTAGGGAACTGATGGAGAGTTAGTTAAGACAAAAATGGAATATAAAATCTCTGAGAATGGATGTAACAAGGTTTTTGAATGCCTGGAGTTGATTGGAATATATTTTGTGACCATTTTTTGAAGTTTTACATTGCAACTTTTCAAGAATTAGAGCAACAATCTGCACTAAATGGATTGATTTCATTACTATACTTTATTTGTTGATTTGTACATGTTATTTTAGTTCTCAGGAAACAATTTGATTAGTTTTCTTGTAGGTTTGAATTGAGTTTCCAATTTTGTAAGCTCTCGGCCTGAGTAAGGGTTTGAGAGGCCCAAACATGGTTCCAGCTTGAAGGCCTTTGAGTTCTCCTCAATAACCCTTGGGACTTGAGCCATGGAACCTTTGTATAGTTTAAATAGATTTTATTTTCTTTTGGAGGTCACTGAAAAGACAATGAGCATCATTTCCTAGGCGAGCTCAGTCATAGCCCAATTAGGAAATGAATGAGATTATGCAAGTATTTGCAGGAATAAGAAAGGTTGGAGTTGCAAAGTGTTTGGGATGAACAAATGATGTGTGGAAGAACATATGTGTAGATTTGGAGGTGTGGAAGATCAAGGAAGACACTTAACCTTTGGAAACAGACCAAAACAAGCCCAAAACCACCTAAAACAAGCATTTCTCGGGTTTCGTACCTGTATGGTCAGACTGAGATTCCTAAATCTAGAAGTTGAAAGGTAATTCCTAAAGGGTATCCTGATCAATAAAGAGTTTGTGTGGGTCTTTGGAGAAATTGGGAGAAAATCCACAAAAACCGGTTAGGTAGGGCTAATTGGGGCTCTAGGGCTACTAGGCCTAGAAAATAGGAAAAGGAACGAGTGATGGGGAAAAAGATGAAAACCTCACTCAAAACCAGTTGATTGATCTTTAAAAAAATCCTAAATACCTTATTCAACCTTTGCAAGCACTTGTTAGGAGTTTTAGAGTGTAAGGTTGGATTTACGCTTGTGAATCTCAACCATGCTTGAGCAACCATAGAGCACATTTGGATTGGGATCACTCCTAGAGAGATTAGGTTTCTAAATTGGTTAGAAGACAATATGAAAAAAGTATGAAGCCCACAAGGATAACATCTGACTGCCCTTAAGCAATGAATTATCTCTCTTTGAGTAACCTCCCCATCATAGTGGTATCAGAGCCTCCAAGATTTGGGAAGAAGCCAGCATATGACAGACACTGAATCAGTAGGAGAGAATAGTTTAAGGATGGTGACCAATGCAGAGCTAGAAAAGAAGGTAGAAGACCTAGAAGAAGAAAATAGGCTCCTCGAAGAAAGATTATTACAACTGGAGAGCAAACTAGATGCAGTTGAAGATAAAACTGAGAAAGTGACAATCAAGGTCAATGAAGGGAAGGGAAAAGATGTTGTAGAAGAGGATGCAACTCTTGAACCAGACACTATTCTACCTGAAGAACCTTTACTTAAAAAAATTAAAGCCTTAGGAGGAAAATCCCTATAAGGAGTGCCACTTTTTTGTGGAAAAATGGAGCCTGAGGTAGTCTTGGAATGGATAGAGGGGTTGGAGAATCACTTTGAATGTGATGGAATCATTGAGGCACAAAAGGTGAAGGTGGCCAAGTCTAGATCGAGAGGGGTAGCATTGACTTGATGGAAATTTATTCAAGAAGAGAGGCAAAAAGAGGGCAAGAACCCCATAGCTACGTGGAAGGGCATGTTAGCCAAGGTGAAAGAGGCATACATCCCTGAGGATTATGAGATCTAGTTTCACAAGAGGAGACAAAATTTGAGGCAAAGAGACTTCGGTGTGAGCATCTATACCGAGGAATTCCAGAAGTTGTGTGTAAGATCCAAGGTAGTAGAGGATGAGAATATCAAGGTAGCTAGATACTTAAATGGCTTGAGATGGAATATCCAAGAGGAATTGAGCTTGTTATGCCCCAACACCGTGCACAAGTGCTATCAGTTGGTGCTAAGAGTGGAAGAAAAAAACAAGAAGAAACAAGAACAAAGCAATAGAGGCAGAGGTAGTGGAAGAGATGGTAGAGGTCAGAGAGGTATTTTTGGTGGAAGAAGTGTAGACCAAAGATCCCAAGGGGAATCCAAATTGGTTGAGCAAAGTGGGGATTCCAATAGAAAGAGCAGCTTTAGAGGGAGGGGATCTAGCAACTCTAGTAGAGGAAGGTCTAGTGGATCAGGAAGAGGGTCCTATTTTACCACCATGGAGTGCTACAACTTCCATCAACTTGGACACCTGGCCTATAGGTTCCCTGAGAAGTCTTCTTCATCCCAAGGAAGTGAGAGGAGAGTAAATTATGCTCAAGAGGATGCAACAAACATGAAAGCATCAAAAGTAAGCTTGGATTCAGAGGTTGGAGAGAACCTCATGATAAGGAGAGTCTTGATCAAAGAACCAATTAAGGAGGAACCTAGCCAAAGGAGAGCCTTGTTTAGAATAAAATGTAAGATCATGGGAAAGGTATGTAGAGTGGTGGTGGATTCAGGATCCACAGAAAACATAGTGTCAGAGGAAGCAGTGAGTAAGCTCAATTTGCCAACATAGTGATCCCTATAGAGTTACATGGCTCAACAAGGGGTAACATGTTCTGGTAAGTGAACAAACTTGGGTTGAGTTCACCATTGGAGGTTACAAAAACAAAATCTTATGTGATATATTGTCCATGGATGCTTGCCACCTACTCCTAGGTAGGCCATGGAAGTTTGACAAAAAGGCCATACATCATGGAGAGAAGAATGATTATACTTTCCAAAAGGATGGAACCACCTACAAAATATAGTCCATAAGAGACCAAGTAGAGGGCATATCCAAAGGTCCTAATGTGCTGCTAGTTGATGAGAAGGAGTTCATCAACACACTCAATGAGGGAGAAGGAGTGGGGTTTTCCATTGTTGTAAAGCCAAAAGAGGACAACAAGGAGAAGAAGGTGAGCATACCTAAAGAAGTGCAGCAGGTTCTAAATCAGTTTGAGGACATCATTAGTGATGGAACACCAACTACATTGCCTCCTCAACATGCCATAAGTCATCAAATTGACTTTGTACCCGGAGCTTCTTTACCCAATAAGGCAGCTTATAAAATGACACCGGATCAAAACAAAGAGATAGCCAAACAAATACAAGAACTCCTAGATAATGGTCTAATTTGGAAGAGCATCAGCCCATGTGCAGTACCCACCATTTTGGCCCTAAAGAAGGGAGGTACTTGGAGACTTTGCACCGACTCTAGAGCCATAAACCAGATTACCATCAGATATAGATTTCCCATCCCAAGAATTGAAGACTTGATGGATTGTTTGGGGGGTGCTGAATGCTTCACCAAGATAGATCTCAAGAGTGGTTACCACCAAATTAGAATAAAGAAGGGTGATGAATGGAAGACAACCTTCAAGACTACAAAAGGACTCTATGAATGACTTGTTATTCCATTTGGACTCACAAATGCCCCTAGCACATTCACGAGACTCGTGAATGAAGTACTCAAGGACTAGATTGGTAAATTTGTGTTGTTTACTTAGATGACATCTTAATTTTTAGCAAGTTTAAGGATGAGCATCTTAAGCATAGAGAAATTGTCTTGAGTAAACTTTGTGATGAACAACTAACCATTAATTTGGAGAAATGTGAGTTTATGAAATAGGAATTGGTGTGTCTTGGGTTTGTAGTCTCAAGAGGTGATTTGAAGATGGATTCCTCTAAGGTGGAAGCCATAATTAGTTGGCCCACACCTAGGACATCAAGTGAAGTGAGAAGTTTCTATGGCTTGGCTCAATTTTATACAAAGTTCATCAGAGGGCTTAGTGAAATATGTGCACCCATGCTTGAGACAATCAAGGGAGGTGTGAGAACCAAGTTTGTATGGACAAAGGAAGCACAAAGAGGCTTTGATCTCCTGAAGACAAAGGTGGCTACTCAACTGGTACTTATCCTACCAAGCTTTGACAAACTCTTCACAATTGAATGTGATGCAAGCAACATAGCGGTTGGAGCAGTTTTGAGTCAAGACAATAGACTGGTTGCCTTCTTCAGTGAGAAAATCAATGATGCAAAGAAAAGGTATTCCTCCTATTATTTGGAATTGTATACACTTGTCCAATCACTTAGGAAATGGAGGCATTGTTTGCTACCTAAGGAATTTGTTGTTTACACTGATAATCAAGCTCTTAGCTTTCTTAATTCACAAGAAAAGTTAAACCATAGGCATATTAAATGGGTAGAGTATTTGCAATCATACACCTTTACCATCAAGCACAAGAAAGGAAAATGTAACAAGGTAGTTGATGCATTGAGTAGGAGGTTACTAACAGTGCAAGAAGTGCAACTCAAAAGTATTGGAGTGCATAGCTTCAAGAATTTGTATGAAGAAGATGAAGATTTTGCTGCTGCCTACAAGGTTTGCCAAGGGTTTGGAAACCATTTTCATAGTGAATATGCAAATTACACCTTTCAAGATTGCCTTTTGTTCAAAGGAGGACAACTATGTGTGCCTAGGGGGTCTATGAGGGAAAACTTGATTCAAGAAAAGCATAATGGATGCTTGAGTGGACAGTTTGGTTTGAACAAGACTTTGGAACTTGTCTAGAGGTTCTACTTTTGGCCTAAAATGCAAAGAGATATCAGAAGATATGTGGAGCAATGTGTGGTTTTCCAAAGAGCTAAGGTAACATCTTCCAATGCTGGTCTTTATCAGCCTTTACCTATTCCCAACCAGCCATGGGAGTGTGTAAGTATGGACTTTGTGGTTTGTTTTACAAAAACCAAATCAGGTTTTGATAGCATTTATGTTATGGTAGATAGGTTTAGTAAGATGGCTCATTTTATCCCATGCAAGGTCACTCATGATTCCAGCCACATTGTTCACTTGTTTTTCAAATAGGTTATTAGGATTCATGGTTTACCTATCAACATTGTGTCAGATAGGCATGCAAAGTTTATTGGTCATTTTTGGAAGACCTTGTGGCAAAGATTAGGCACTAATTTGTCTTTTAGTTTAGCCTATCATCCCCAAATGGATGGTCAAACTGAGGTGGTCAATAGAACACTTGGGAATCTACTTAGATGCCTAACACAAGAGTATGGTCAAGCTTGGGATCAGATCATCGACCAAGCAAAATTTTCTTACAATGATAGTGTGAATAGGTCCACCGGTAAAAGCCCTTTTGAGGTGGTGTATGGCATTCATCCTAGAGGAGTTTTGGAGCTCAGAGATGTGGGGAATATTGGGACAACAAAATGGACATGTCTTGGACATGGCCCAATCAATGCAAGCGGTTCATGAGCAGGTTAGGACAACCCTATTGGACACTACTCAAAAGATCAAAGACAAGGTGGATGAGAAAAAGGAAAGATATCCAATTTGTTGTTGGTGATATGGTGATGGTTGATTTGAACAAGGCAAGACTTCAGAAAGGTGTCCCTAGTAAGCTTCAAATGAGGAGGATAGGTCCTTGCAAAGTTTTGGCCAAGTATGGCAACAATGCATACAAGGTAGACTTACCCGGTGATATGGCTTTGTCACCCATTTTAAATGTGGCAGATTTGGTGCAGTATAAGGGAACACTTCTAGTAGAAGATAGTAGAGTTTTAGAGGTCTCTCAAGCACTTTCAGACCTGCCCTTACCAGCTACACCCATTCCCCATGTTGAGAAGGTGTTAGATTCTAGAATTTTGAAGAAAATAAGGCATGCCACCTACATGGAGCACTTGGTCAAGTGGAAAAACCTTCCAGCATGAGAGACTACTTAGATACCTAAGGCAGAATTCTCTAAGCATGGAGTTCCATTTTCTTTGTTGCCTCAAGGAGTCACTTGACTTCTTTTCTGTGGGGGAGTATGGTGCAGGAGCACCTAGTTTTGAGTCCAGTTTATTCATTTTGGTGTGTTTGTTCATAGGTTGGTTTTGAGTGGTGAATAAGAGTCTTCTCTTAGGTCTTAATATTTTTTTGTAATGCTTTGGTAGGTTGAAAGTCCTTAGGACAGTCCATTTGCTCAAATTTGGCTTATAAGCCCTTATAAGCCTAAAATGGAAAAGTCTTGCATTTTGATGGAAAATGACTTGAATAGCCATGCTTGGAATTGGGACATGTCAATGTAATGGTTTTTAGTCATCTTAGATGGTTTGGAGGAGATAATTAAGCATCTAAGGCAAAAATACACTTTTTGGCAAAAGTTGTCAAAGTTGTTTGACAACTTTTTGCAACATTGAGCAACTTTTTAAATTTTTTGAGCAAAAGGTTGGTTAGGGAACCGATGGAGAGTTAGTTAGGATAAAAATGACATATAAAAGCCCTAATAATGGATGTAAAAAGGTTTTTTAATGCCTGGAGTTGATTGGAATACATTTTATGATCATTTTTTGAAGTTTTACATTGCAACTTTTCAAGAATTAGAGCAGCAATCCACACTAAATGGATTGATTGCATTACTGTACTTTGTTTTTTGATTTGTACATGTTCTTGTAGTGCTCAGGAAGAAATTTTATTAGTTTGTTTGCAGGTTTGAATTGAGTTTCCAATTTTGTAAGCTCTCGGCCTGAGTAAGGGTTTGAGAGGCCCAGACATGGTTCCAGTTTGAAGTCCTTTGAGTTCTCCTTAATAACCCTTGGGAATCGATCCATGGAACCTTTATACAATGTAAATAGCTTTTATTTTCTTTTTTAGGTCATTGAAAAGCCAATTAACATCATTTCCTAGGCGAGCTTAGTCATAGCCTGATTAGGAAATGAATGAGATTATGCAAGTATTTGCAGGAATGAGCAGGATTGGAGTTGAAGAGTGTTTGGGATGAAAAAATGATGTGTGGCAGAAAATATGTGTGAATTTGGAGGTGTGGAAGATCAAGGAAGACACCTAACCCTTGGAAAAAGACCAAAACAAGCTCAAAACCACCTAAAACAAGCATTTCTTGGGTTCCGTACCTGTACGGTCAGACTGAGATTCCTAAATCTAGAAGTTGGAAGGTACTTCCAAAAGGGTATCCTGATCAATAAAGATTTTATGTGGGTCTTTGGAGAAATTGGGAGAAAATCCACAAAAATTAATTAGGTAGGGCTAATTGGGGCTCTATGGCTACTAGGCCTAGAAAATAGGAAAAGGAAGGAGCAATGGGGAAAAGGATGAAATCCTCACTCAAAACTAGTTGATTGATCTTGAAAAACATCCCAAATACCTTATTCAACCTTTTCAAGTACTTGTTAGGAGTTTTAGAGTGTAAGGTTGGATTTACCCTTGTGGATCTCAACCATGCTTGAGCAACCAGAGAGCACATCTAGATTGGGAGCACTCCTCGAGAGTTTAGGTGTCTAAATTGATTAGAAGACAATATGAAAAAAGTGTGAAGACCACAAGGATAAAATATGACTGCCTTACTATTGGTTCATCTTTGAATGGCGGAGCGGCAAGGAGAGCAACGAGTAGGAATTTCAAATTTCAAATCTGGGAATGACAATTTTTCTGTGGGTGGAACTGGTAATCAGGTTGGTTTCCAGGCATCTCAGGGTACTGAAGGGGACAAGGAAATTGTCAAATCGGTGGAAGATAAAGATTCCAAAATCGGGGACCCACATGATAGAGGTAAGGAAAAAAAATGGTCTTCGCTTTTTGGAGTGAAGCCGCTGGTAAAATCAGGGCTACCAGAAGTTAAAAATGTATTCGATCCTGCGACAGGGGTTGTCGCTATTTTTGTTCCAGATAAGCTGGTTGATCTTATTGTCTCTAGATTAGCTATGACCTTAGTTGGAAGGTTTGCTGGTTTTAGGCCTAACATTGATGTTGTTAGGAATTTTATAAGGAGGAAATGGGTTCTCAAGGGTCAAGTGGATATGGCGGCTTTGCTTAGGGTTTTTTTTACTTTTCTTTTAATTTTGAAGAAGATATGAATAAATCTCTATGTGAAGGACCATGGATGTTCGGAAAGTCAACTTTGTCTTTATAGAAATGGGCTCCAAACCTTTCTCTCGACGAGTCCTTTTTTGTGTCGGTGCTTGTGTGGATGCGTCTCCCAGGCCTCCCATTGGAGTTCTAGAATGAGGAAGTCTTCAAGGGGATAGCGAGTTATTTTGGAGAATGTCTCTCGATCGATCAAATGACTGCTACTAAATCAAGGTTGTTTTTTGCTTGTATCTGTGTTAATGTCAATCAAATGACAGATATGCCCCAATCTATTGAGATTATATCTAAATCGGGGAAATGGACCCAAGTGATTGAATATGAATCGCTCCCGTTTGCTTATTTTCATTGCAAAAAGTCGAGTCATTGGGAAAAATCTTGTCCGCTTAAGAAGAGTACGAATAGCAAGGGTGATAGCAGTTTGAAGCAGAAATGGCAAAGGAAAGATAAGAGAGAAGACCGACTAGTAGAGTGTGTTCCTGATAAGGAAGTGATTGAGCTGGAAAATGAGGAGAAGAAGGATGCGAATAGTAATAATGAAAAACCTGTTTGTGCCTGCTCTAATAATCAAATAGAAAGTACCAAAGAAGAAGAGCAAAGGATAGAGGCAAAAGTGCATAAACATGATCCAAAGGACCAGAAGGGAGGGCCTATCAGTCAGGATAAAGTAGAGGAGAGTTCCAATGATGATGCTTCTGCTTCATCTTATACAAAAGCAAACGGGGAAGACTTCAATGAAGCGCAAGACTACAACATCTCTAATTTTGAGCCTTTTTTTGTTATTAACCAATGGAAGCCCTAAGCCACTTCAATGTAAAACCCCATCTAATAGTGTGGAAATGGTGGCCCTAGAGGGAAATCTTAGGATTCTCAGTACTAAAGAGGGAAAATCAAAGAAGGAAGGACCCAATGGAGGTATCTCAACTAGAAGCAAGAATAAGAAAAATTCAGATGTTGGAAGCCACAACAAAAAACAGGGGAGACCACCTCTAAAAAATCAAAGGGAAGAGGAAAGTTGGAAGAACTATGCTGATGGAACACATAGCTCCATCGAGTCAACTCTATCTCTAGTTAAAGTATGAAGATAATTTCTTGGAATATAAGAGGGTTGAATGCCCCTCATAAGTAGGATGTGTTACACAATATTATAAGAGATCATAAACTGGATGTGGTCCTTGTTCAAGAAACTAAGATGTGTAAGGATAAAGTGGAAAGGATCAACATATTTAAAAATAATGGAGTTATAGGAACTAGTTCGGAGGGTGCCTCCGGAGGAACAATGATTTTTTGGAACCAAAAAACTATTAAAGGTAAGAAAATCATCTTAGAAATCAATAGGACTTCTGTGCTGCTCGAGCATATTAAGGATAACTTTGTTTGGGTTATCACTAATGTCTATGCGCCTAATACCAAAGTTGGAAGATTTAAATATTGGAGAAGCCTTGCTGAAGACAGATTAAATTTTACTGATGAAAGCTGGATAATAATGGGAGATTTTAATACTCCGCTTAAAGAGGATGAGAAGATGGGAGGCCACCCTTTGCAGCTTGATGGTAAACAAGATCTTATGGATTTTATCAATGATCAAGCTCTTATGGATGTGGATCTCCAAGGGATCAACTATACCTGGACTAATAAAAGAACTGGAGCTAATCTTATTCAAGTAAGATTAGATAGAACCTTGATCTCTCCTAAGTGGTTATCTAAGTATAGTTGCTCTTTGGCTTCTATTATTAAGATTGGATCCGATCGTTTCCCTATTTCTTTTACTGCCAATTCCTTTTCTGCTAAGAGAAATTTCCTTTTTAGATTTGAAAAAGCATGGTTATCCTATCTGTCTCTGGAAGTTTGTGTTGCTGATTGGTGGAGATCTGAGGTTGAGGGAACAAATTTATTTAGAATAACCAAAAAGGTCAATATTATAAAGGCCAAAATCAAAATTTGGAACAAAGAGACATTTGGGGATATCTTCAAAAGTAAAGGCCAAATTAAGACTAAAATAAAAGAAGTCCAAGATAAAATCCAAGAGGATGGGCTTTCAGAAGATTTGAGATCTGTTGAGAATGGTTTGTTGTCTAAATACCACACTATTATTTCTAACGAAGAGACATTATGGAGACAAAGATCTAGAGCCTTGTATTTGAAGGAAGGTGATAAAAATACCCAGTTTTTTCACTTAACTGCACTTAAGCACAGGGTAGTTAACAGGATTTCCAGGTTATCCTGTAATAGGGGGATTTTGACAGATGATAATGACATAGGAAAGGAAGCTCTGGATTATTTTAGCAACCTTCTGGGAGAAGTGGATGATCTTGACGTTAATAATCAAAACCTCCTTTTGCAGGCTATCCCTTCTACCTTGACTGAGGAAGACAACAAATATATCTCCCAGATACCTTCTAGTCAGGAAATCAAAAAGGTGGTGTTTTCTTTTCAGGGAGATAAGTCTCTTGGTCCAGATGGTTTTCCAATGTTCTTTTTCCATTCCCTTTGGCACAATGTGGAGACTGATATCCGTAAAGGAGTTAAAAAATTCTTTGGTTCAAGAAGGCTTCTAAAAGAATTGAATGCGACCTTCATAGTTCTTATTCCAAAGATTTCAGGAGCTGACTCTCTCAATAAGTTTAGACCTATTAGTCTTTGTAACTCTGTTTACAAGATTTTGTCTAAGGTTCTCACTTCTAGATTGCTGGATATTCTTCCCAGAATTATTTCTGCTCAGCAAAATGGTTTTGTCCCTGGTAGATAGATTCTAGATTCCATTATTTCAGTTCATGAAAATATTCATTCTCTAATGGCTGCTAAAAATCAGGGCTTTTTTCTTAAGTTAGATATGTCTAAAGCCTATGATAGAGTGAACTGGCATTTCCTTTTCAGGATTATGAAAGCCTTTTGGAGAAAAAGTTATTCATCTCTACTCTCAATTGATGGAAACTTCCTTATCTTCTATTATTGTCAATGGATCTCCTTCCAGTTTCTTCAAAAGCACTAGAGGTCTAAGACAGGGGGATCCCATCTCCCCAATCTTGTTTACTATTTTAGCTGAAAGCTTGGGCAGATTTATTTTTAAAAATGTGGAAGAAGGTAATCTCAAAGGTCTGAAACCTTCTTCATCCAATATTACTTGTACTGATGAACAATTTGTTGATGATTCGATTACTATGGGGGAAGCTACTATTAGGGAAGCAAGAAATATGAAGAATGTTATGGATATTCATGAATCCATTTTTGGCCAAAAAATTAATTGGGATAAGAGCTCTCTGTTCTTCATCAAAACCCTTGTTCAAAGACAATTAAGGATTGAAATAATTCTTGGATGTAAAATTGCTAAGTTTCCCTCTACTTACTTGGGGCTTCCCCTTTGTTTTATGCCTATGGATAATTTTTGGATTAAGTTGGTTGACAAATTCAACTCTAAACTGACAGGTTGGAAAGGGGCTATCCTTAGTCAAGCTGGCAAGGTGACGTTGCTTAAAGCTACTCTTCAAAACTTGCCTATTTATGCTCTTAGTTTGTTTAAAATCCCTAGAAAGTTTGTGGAGGCAATTGAAAGAATCCAAAAAAAATTTCTTTGGTCGGGAGTGGAAGACAAGAATAGAATTCCCCTTATTGCTTGGAACAAAATCTGTTCCTCCAAGGCCTCTAGGGGGTTGGGTTTAAGGAATATTAACTCTATGAATAATGCCTTATTAGAAAAACAAATCTGGAGAATGAAAGGGGAGGAAAGAGAGTGGAATTTAATCTAGAAAAAGAAATATCTTCACATGCAACCTTCTGAGGAAGAATTTCTGGATAAATCTTTTACGGTTGAAGGTTCTACAATTTGGAATGCAGTTCAATCGGCTAAAAGTTGGGCTGCTGCTGGAAGAATGTGGAAATTGGAGAATGGAAGAAGTATAAGATTTTGGGAAGATAGATGGCTTATGGATAAACCTTTGGAGGAAATTCCAATCCTTAATGATTGGAAAGATTGGTTCAAAAACAGGCATGGGGGTTTGGTTAGAGACTACTGGAGAAATGGGAATTGGATTGAGTTTAGCCAACATTGTCCAGGTTTAAAGTTTCTTGAGATTTTGCTTTCTTCTCAAATTTTGAGGGACAACAAAGAGGATAGTTTTATTTGGAGGGAGACCTCAGATGGGAATTACTTTGTGTCGTCAGTTGTGGCTATCCACAACAAAGTTATGGAAGAGATTCCTATTTGGGCTAAAGTCTGGAATAAGAAATTAATTCCTAAAGTTAATATCTTTTTTTGGATATTTATCCAAAATAAGGTACCAACTTTGGACAACATTCAAAAGAGGGGATTTGTTTTTCCTAACAGGTGTTCTCTTTGTTGCAGGGAAGAAGAGTCTGCTTGCCACATTCTCCACTAGTGCACTTTCAGCTAGGAAATTTGGAAAATTATTTTTAGTAGGTGGAAGTTGAGCTGGGTTTTCTTGAACTCTGTAGGAGAGTCCTGGCAACAATGGTACTATCCTAATTCCAACCCTAAGATTGTGGAGCTTTGGAAACTTACTTTCCCTAATGTTATCTGGAACATTTGGAAGGAGCGCAATAATAGGATCTTTAGGGATAAAAGTGCTAACCCTGAAGTTGTGGTGGATAAAATATATAGAGGTATATTCGAATGTCTCAATGGTATTGATCATGGTTTAATAGCTAAAGAAGACTTTAATGATAGATGGAATCTTTCTATCACCAAATCTAGTAAGGAGAAGGGGAGGGAAGGTCTGGCATGGTGTTTTCCACTTCAGGGATGGATAAAGGCCAACTTTGATGGGGCATCAAAGGGGAATTCGAGTAAAGCTGGTTATGGGGGCATTGTCAGGAATTTTGTTGGAAGTTTCTTAGTGGCGGCCGCTGGTCCTCTGGGTAGTCAAACCAGTCATTATGCAGAAGCTTCAACAACTCTGAATACTTTGATTATTGCTAAGAACCTAAATCATGACAACTTATGGCTGGAGGGAGACTCACCAAATATTATCAAGTGCTTGAAGGAGGAAACCGAGCCATCATGGTCTATAGAAAACACAATTTTTAAAGCTAGAGAAATTATTGCTAGCTTTAAAGTTATAATAATTGAACAAGCCTTTAGAGAAAAAAATTTGGTTGCGGATGGCTTGGAAAACCTAGGCATTAATTCTGAAGCTCAAACCATTTGGCATGGGGAAGGTAATATCAATTTTAGTATTAAAGATCTCCTAAGAAAGGATAGATTCACAAGGAAAGAAGGACCACACAATAATGATAGTTGAAATGAGTAATTTATGCATTTATAGAAAGGTAATGATTACTTGGCAAAGTGGCAGAATCGTAATCAAAGATATTAACCCTCCGCACACTTTGTGGGTTAACATTTTCAAAATTTTGAGAGACAATGGGAAAGAAGCTCTGAGTTTGTAGAAGAACAGAGGCGATATTTTGAAATTGAATATGGGAGGGGATCTAAGGAGGGAGGAACCAAATAACATATCCAGATGGAAGGAAATGCCAAAAGTATGGACAAAGCTGGAAAAAGGGTACTTGGCGAATTTTATGGAGAAGCTGGTTGATTATGATAAAGGTAGGGTTAATCTTGCAGTCTCCAAAATAACTGAAAATTGGAGTAATGGGTCTTTTAAAATCCATGGTGTGAGGTTCAAATTGGACACGGGCCTCATTGCGGCTGTAACAGGTATGCCCCACTCAGATCTCAATTTTTTTAGAGATCTCAAATTGGACGCGGGCCTCATTGCAACTGTAACAGGTATGCCCCACTCAGGTAGGCTAAAATTGGTAAAGCCACAGGGGGTTATTATGATGCCTCCAACATCAAAATTTTTTGGGGGTGTGTGTTGAATGCTATCATGGAATACATAACAGTGGAGGGTCATTTTACTAGGGCCCATACTTATCATTTTGTGCTATTAAACCACGTTAGGCATGAGAAAAGGGTTTTACTGCCTTACTACATCTTCAGGTCTTTGTCGAGGTCTCTCAACAAACACAACAAGAATCCTTCGAACCCAATTCTGCATTGTGACCTCATTCTACTCATTTATGAGCCCTGCAAAATCCTTGCCATTCAAGAAAACAAGAGACTGTCTGCTTCTCCAGGGAAAGGCAAGAGAAAGCTGGAGGAAGGCGGACCGAGCAAGGAAGAGTCGACTCAGAGAAAAAAGAGCAAGAGTGCTACTGGGATGAAAACATAAGAGGACAAGAATGACACAGAGGTTACTGGAAAAGATGGCAATGAAATGGAAACGGATGAGTCTGGAGGTGAGGAAAGTTGGAAAGATGAGGACATGGGAGTAGAGGAAGATGAAGCTGAGGACGTGTCCGACCAAGATAGTCCAATTCACAGTGCTAGCTTAGGCAATGTCAACAACCAACCTATGGTGGATAAGGATGATAAGATTAATGAGGAAAAAGAAACGGATTCTGAGAGGGAGAAGAATAAGGAACCCAAGAAGGAAATGGATAAGGATAGTCTGAGTAAGGATAAAGAGGGTGTTGGAGAAGGATTATTCCTGGATAACCTCAAAAACCTTACTGAGGCTAGATTGGGTTTTGACAGGTGGACATATGAATTTTTGAAGAATATGGAAAAAAATGGCAAGCAGATGGATGCGAAAAGGAAGGAAGACAATAGGAACCGGAAGCAATGGAAGCAGGACATGGAGGAAAAAGCTAAGAAGATGGAAGCTCAGATTGACTATCTAGAAGAAGATAGAGCGACAATGAAAAACCTGTTGGGGATGATTCTGAACATCTTGATTGCTACTACAAAGAACCTAGAGGAAATCTCTAAGGTCCTTGAAAGCTCCAGCTCTCCCAAACTGATGGTGGACCTCAACATTGATGAAGATGCTATCGAGGCTGGGATCGGGGAATCTACTCCTGGTGGAGTGGCAAAGAGAACTAGGGCGAGCTTGAATAAAGTTGTTGTGGCATCTACTAAGGAAATGCCTAATCTTAGGGATAATATCAAAGAACTGTATGGGATTAGCAGTAACTTGGCTAATGCCCTGAAAAACATAAAATAGTTCCTTTTCTATGCTTTATCTGGTTTAGTCGGTTGTCATTGGTTTTTTGGGGCTTATTTGTTGGTTTTTTCTAGTTGCTATGCTGGTGTTTCTAATGTCTATTCCTTTTGGTTTCTTAATGCTATTCTCTTGTAAGGATCTTTTGTAAAAGGGTTTCAGGCCCCCTTCAAAACCTATTTTTACCTTAATCAAAAACATCTGACTGCCCTTAAGCAAGGAATTAGCTCTCTGTGAGTAACCTCCCCATAAACAACACCAGTGCTATAGACATATCCAAGAATCCAGTGATGCATTCCAAGACAAAGCATATAGCTATCAAATATCACTACCTCAGGGAACATGTTCAAGACAAGGAAGTGAGGTTGGAGTATATACCAACAAAAGAATAGGTGGCTGATATCTTCACCAAGACACTACAAAAGGACACCTTTGAATACCTCAAAGGTAAGATAGGGGTGATGCCCCTACCTGCATTAAAGTAAGTAAAAAGGGCTCTATATCAATCTGGTATGATTTCTTTATGAAAAATTTCTAAGACTAGATTAATAAGTGTGGACTACTCCGGTTAGGGGGAGCAGTCTTGTAAGTGTACCGAAATACATCTTTGGCATTGTTGTCAAAGGGGGAGATATGATTATAGTGTTTGAGCATTGATAGGTAGTGATTGAGCTAAGGTTGCTGAAACAAAGTATTGCCAGTGTTAGGGGGAGATATTCATTACTTAGAGTAGAAGTAATGACCAGTACAAAAAATAAAGTATAAGCAGGAGCAATTGATAAGACAGATTTTGAAGTGTTGCCATCAATGCCAAAGGGGGAGATTGTTGGCATTGACAAAACTAGTTAATGCATAGAACCGATATATTTGCTGAGATTTGTCATTGATGTCTAACACTGAGCGGTGGAGTGGTGTATCTTAGTAGCAAAGGTGATGACTTGTAAACAACATGGAAGCAACATAAGAGATAGATGATCAAGGTTCAATCAAGGGAAGACAGACTAAGCTAACCGGCCTATCACTCAAGAAGATCGGTGTTGAGGTCAGATCTTCAGGTTGGTCATTTTGATAATGATGAAGTCACAAAAGGTGACTTAGGTAAGAAGGCTTGAGGTTGTGTGCAAACCAAGACCTCATTGGAAAACATGAGAAGAGGCTTGATGGAAGAACTACAAACCAACATCAAAGGTTAAACCGGTAATGAAGAGCGGAGTGATATATCAGTACACTGATGAAGCAAAAGGAAGATAGGTGGGCATTGTAAATCTTAGAGAGGTGATCGATTACATAGTTGCAATGGAAAAAGGTGAGTTTGTAGCAATGCCCAACTAAAGGTTGGTGAAGTCAACTTCAGTTATCATGCAGTTAAGCCATGATTACTTGCAGATTTTTTAGGTTTGCATTTAAAAGACTAAACGTGACCTAGAAGTCACTATTTTTGGGGGATGCAGTGGAAGAATTGGTTGAGTAGTTGGTGGAATTGTTGCAAGGTGTTCTGAGCAAGAGTGGCAAGATTTGAATTCTAAATCTATTGAAATCTGTGATTGCATTGATTAAGGAAACACTTGAAGGTGACGACAGAGAATGTATAAAGTATCTTGAGTTCATTCAAAATATTTTTGATCATAAATTTGCAAAGAGAAAATCTCATGAGAGGTGATCCGAAGTGAAGAGTGAGGAAGTGCTAAATGATTTAGCAAAGCAAAGTGTGTGTGAAGTAGACTGACAGAGTACAGAGTCGAGGATATAAGAAGAGGATCG
This sequence comes from Cryptomeria japonica, assembly GCF_030272615.1. NCBI lineage: Eukaryota > Viridiplantae > Streptophyta > Pinopsida > Cupressales > Cupressaceae > Cryptomeria > Cryptomeria japonica. Next base: position 510,115,718 of record NC_081415.1, on the reverse strand, counting down.
GTGTAGTGTAGAGAAGACACAACCGGTGGAGACAGAGTATGATTTTTATTATGATCTGATCAAGCTATCAGTAGCTATTCCAACAGATCAACTTCATGTTGCTTTCTAACCATTGCAACTCAAAATCCCTTAACCGGGTGGACTTTAAAAGGTCCCTTTGTAAAATCCCTTAACCAGGTGTCATCTTAATTAATGATCCTAAGACCTTTAAAAAGGCTACCTCTAACAGGGTAAAGGCACTAACAGGCCTTAAACAAAATCCCTTAACCAGGTGGCACCTAATAGTGTCTTTGTAATCTCCTAACAAGGATGGTTCCTCACCGCACGTACTCCGGAAGAGTGAAAATTTTGTGAGTTTCTACTCACATCGTGGCTTTCTCCCATTTGGGTTTCCACGAGATAAATCTTGGTGTTACTATGTATCTTTTCATGCATGGATGTTCTTTTGCAATAATTGTTTATACTAATGAATATTAAGTTAGTGCAGTCTTAAGTTAAAAGGTTTTAATTTTGTAAAACTGGTAAAGTGTTGATTCATCCCTCCCCTCTCAGCACCGTTTGGGACTAACATGGGGATTTTAGAAGTTCAGTAGCCCCTCAGTAAAGAGGTACTCATTTCCACTATCATGTCCCTTAGAACTAGTCCACGTGAAGGGATTTGAGCAAGGGGAGGAGCAAATACCTTTCATTTTTGGTTCTTTCTCCACGGGGGCCTTACAATCAGAAATAACACGACCTGGTTTTTGGCATCTTTGGTAGAAAACAATGGCATTTTCATAAATCAAAGCGTGTGTCCGTTTAACCCATTTGGATTGTAAGGTAATTAAGTTAGGCAAGGTTTTGTTAATAGCAATATTAACATAGAATCTTGTAAAAACTAACTTGGCCTTAGCTGGGGTCACTGCATTAGAGGTAACATAGGTTCCAAAAGTGTTGAAAATCCATCTAAAGATCTGCTCATCCTATAACTCTAGAGGTAAGCCTAGAAGTCAAACCCACATAGGTGTCGTTCGATTGAGATTTGTTACGGGGTCAAACCCAATTTCCATTTGCATCAAAGACAGATGGTGTTTGCATAAGTCCATGAACCCACAAGCACCATTATCAAGTCCTCTTCGACTGTGAACTTGAACATAAATAAGCCCCCGACATTGCACTAATGGAGATAGTACCTTTAATGCTCCAGCGAGTTGCAGCCCATCTTCGAACCATATCAATGTTTGGTTGAAATGAGAAAAAATTTCCCACCAACGTGTTGCCCATGGATGATAATATTTTATGCATGATAGAGTCTAAAAGTCATATCTCAGTGCCTTCCTTTGTTTGAACATAATTTGGGGAAACAACCGGATTCTCGACCACATGGGTCTCAACTAGTGTATCTTTCCAGTTAGCATTTGTTGCTATGCCTGACCCAACATCTTTTTTCTTGTTGCAAGAAGATTCTTCTAGGGGCCCAAAACCATTCTCCATGTTGGAATAAAATTCATCGAGGGGCCTAGTCTTTTCCACCTAGGAGTCCGTAGGAGAATCCTTTGGAGGCTCCACAATGGTGTGCCCATGTGAACACCGATCTGCAAGGTTGTAGATGAAACAAGAGGCACAACAACCTCCTAGGGTGGAGGGTCACCTATCGGGGGGGCAAGGCCCCCACCATTAGCATAGAGAATGTGTAGGGAACCATTTAAAATTTAAAAAACCGTGGGCAGGATGAATCAGTTGCAGAGTGAACCTTTTTTTCTATCTCTTAAAAAAATAATTCTTTGTTGATTATTAATGGTTATCAATATTTAAAAATGTCTTAAGGAGGTTGTTGAATCATTGAGGTATAGTTCTCCTAGGTTAACCCCCTAGAATGGTTAAATTTCATTGTCAACATTTGGCAAATGGTCAAGTGTGCAAAAAATACTAGTATATGAATTTTGATGTAGATAAATTATTTGTAATTATTCAATTTTAGTGTTTATGTGATGAGTGTTCCTTATATGTAAATCAAATGATTCTAAGATACATATTGAATACTTTCAAATGTCACTATATAGTAATAAATTGCATGAAATGTGTACTAAGTTAGTTCATGGTGAGATTGAAATAGGTAAGAATTGACAATTTTTTAATTTAATCTTTTAAAGTTCAAGGGCCAATTTCTTATAATGTAGGATCAATCTTAAGTCATGAGTTTAACTCAAGATAATGAAGTGCTAATATCAATCCAGGGAATGAATCTATGAATGTGGGGATGATAATGGGCATAAAAAATGGACAGTGTTGGAATTTGTGTAGATGCAAATAAGATATGAGAAAATGTATGATTACAAGCAAAGGTGGGTAATAAGTGAAGGATCAAGGAACAAGTCCAACTTCACAAAAGATTGTGTCATTTGTCAACATATAATTACATTAAGACATTAAATCAAAATGGGCCAAAACTAAATGAGAATTGGAATGGGTATGCAAAATTTACCATTACATTTGTCTCCCACTTTGAGCTACATGTGAATCCTAAAATAATTATGTTTATTAGTATATGAGTACTCACAAGTGTTTATAAACATAATTACTTTTATCATAGAAATGATATCAAGTTTATACAAATTAATACTAAATATGTTTGTGTTTATTTTCCTTAGCATGTGTGATCCATGAGAAATTGCAAAATAGAAAAAGGTGTGCAATGGGCAGCCTCTATCTCACATATGAAACTAGGCACAAATTACAATTTTGCTTGACTATCTAGTATGTTGAACTTGGAAAATAATTAATAGGATTAGTAAATTCCATTCATACAAAAAGTGATACAATGTATTGGCATGTGGCATATCATACATTGTCATTACATGTCATAAATCTCTATCGCAGTAGTGAGTCCTTATGTAGTGATAATATATACCCTATCCAACCAATTGCAGACATTATGTGCAAGGAACTAGAGGAGATGGAAAATAATTCATGAAATTAAATGCAATATAAGGATAAGTATATAATCACTTCGATCATGTAAATTAAATGTAACAAATATATCATGTAGTAGTTGAGTAGGTAATTATCGAGTGATAAGAATGAAGACCATTTAAATTAAAGATGCTTCTTAATTTAAAGAGAGGTTGTCCCTAGTAATAGCAAATGGAAAATAGTGACATGGGCCTCAATGGCCAAAAAAACCATGTAGATACATAGTGCACTAGGATAAGCATATACCTCAATATGGCAGCCAAGAGCATGAGAAAATAATGATCAAAGTAAGGCAATAAGTCCTCAGTGGTGACATGTCTACATATGAAACTAGGCATAAAAACACAATGAAAAGGATAGCTCTATAAGCATGGTAAGGCAATTTAAACACAAATAATACAAGGTAAGGCATAATGCCCTCACTATACAATATGGGAATGAGGCCACAATATGACATGGGAAAGGGCTTGACATCTCCATTACAATAGTGTAACTCTAGGAGTGCAATATAGTAACACAGACTAATAAAAAATGATATAAGAAAAAAACATAAGAATTATAACCATGTGATCTAAATATGGTAAATTTTGTAGATGTATAAAAATAACAAGTATACTCAAACTATCATGGAAAGAGTAAGCATAAGGATGCATGGAAGAAATCAAAGTGAAATGAGGAATTAAAATGATAATGCATTAATTGGAAACTCATAATTGAATAAGAACAAGGAAGAACAAGATGAAGTAAAAGACAATCGGTAAATGACCAACATAGATAGAAGTAAGGGTAAAGAAAAACATATAAGGGTATATTACTAAAGGTGTAGAAAAACATAAGATCTAATATGTCAATCAAGGGAGAGGGGAAGAATAAAATTCTCCAAGAGTTGGGAAAGGTAAACATAGATCGAAATATAAAATTTAAAATGAACATGTGAAATTGAATAAATAAAGAATAATAAAAAAAAAAGTTATGTTACAAAGATGCTCGTGTACCATTAAAAAAATCTTGGAGGAACAACCTCATCCTGCAAAAGATAATCCTTAAACTCAAAATAGTACCATATTTGTCTTCATGGATTCATGCTCCTCATTCCTCTCAACTTTCCTTTATGTTACATGTGTACCTTCATCTTTATTGTAATGTGGTGAAAATAGGGTTTATGAGTTTAAGCATGCAAACTATACCTATTTCTCAAACATTACATTATAGAGGAGTGAGATCAATATATTCAAATTCATTTGTGTGAAAGTGCTTAATGCTGATTAAATTTCACTCCTTTTTTTGTTTAGGGGGAATTGAATACCATAAAGATGTAAAGCGAATGCTAGTAAATATAGAAAAATGACATAAATGAACATGGACAAGTAGTTGTAGATTTGATATGAAGTTGTAAACATAGATTTGAGATGAGGAAGATGAATGGAACCTGTGATTGGAATCTGAGCCTAAAAACGTGGGACAATGGATCTCTGGATGACCATGTCCCTAGAATGTTAGATATAGATGAAATTTATCTTTTTAGAACTAGAATATTGCTCTAAATATACCCTAGAAGTTTTGTCAAAAATTCATCAGAGTGCAAAGTGGTCGTGTCCTCTTTTCACACCTGTAAAAGATAGATTTGATTATTTCTGTCTACTTTGCCTAATTCCAAATTTATAGCTCTTGAATTTTTCACCTACACAGAGAAAGAAGAGAAAAGGTGTTTGGGATAGGGGTCTACCTAAGTCAAACCTTGGGTTTGTAATTAACCTTATAATTGAAATTGAAATGTAATGGAAGTGTAAAGCATGCCTTTTGAGGGCAAAGGCTATATCTAAATTGAAATGATTATAATTGAAATATTATACCTTAATGATTCTTGCTTTGAAATCTTCATGCAAGGATTGATGTTGTCATGTAGGATGTCTTCATGAAATATTGATCATGGATGCCATCTTGAATGCTTGAATTTGAATGCTTGACCTCTCCTTCAATGTCTTTAAAATTCTTGATTGCTTGTTCACTTGAATTGAATCTTTCTCTTAAGAAACTGCACTATGAAGTTGTATAGATATGTTCAAATGAGGGGACATAAATTGCTTTTATACCCCACTACACCAAATGTGTTCAAAATTTTGAGATAGGCCGACACGAGAAGGGAATTATCACCCATATTAAACATTTATTTTCTCACCTAAATTTCTTACTTCTTTACTAATGGTTGTGGAGTAAATATTGGTATTTGATGCATCATGACCCCTTTATTTATTACAAAGTAGTATTTTGGGTACGAGACTCTCATTTTTGTATATTTTATTATCTTTATTTTTTATTTATTTGAGCATGAAACTCTAACTTTTGTATCTTTTATTGTCTTTATTTCTTTCATGGATGAGTTCTTTGTGACACTCTGACATTTTTTTTTGTGATTCCATCTTTTTTTAGCTCTTGCAATATAGTTCATAAAGACCATCTTTAGTTTCATATGGAATTTCCTTTGGGGTAAGAATGCATATGTATATAAAGTGACTAAAATTTTCATTTGGTTCACATTTACATCTAATAATCTTAATAACTCTTCCTGTTAGTTAGATGAGAGGGGGGGGGGGGTGAATCAGATAAACTCACAATTCAATATTCTAATCAGATTCAACCTCGGTAGCACTTTTCTTGATATGCAACTATGACTGTAAATCATTCAAACTCATAAACAGATAAAATTGAAACATTAAAACACATTTGACACCAAATTTAACGTGGAAACCCAAATAGGGAAAAACCACTATGGGATTTCGGACCCACAGGAAAATATACTCTTCTAGAGTATGCTCGGTTAAAAGCAAATCCTGTTAAAGATTACAAACACATTGCTAGATGTGACCCAGTTAAGGGATTTCCCTCAAATCTATTAGAATATTCACTTTGTTAGAAGTGACCTTGTCAAAGGATTTCAAACACTCATTTAGAATGTTACCTTCCTAGAGGTTTTACAAATAAGACTGTTAGGTCCACTCGGGTAAGAGATTTCCTGTCACTTACAAAAATAAATGACAGTAATAAAATATATATCTACAACTTCACATCTGAAATGCTAAAGAAGATTCTATGTGCTCAAGATAATCTTGTTAGAAGACTTATCTTTCTCCTTGCTGGGCTTCTCACTCTGTTCTTCAAACAAATTTTCAATCTTCTGTACTCGGTAATTACTTCAGCAGCATCACTGTGCTTCTAATTTGCCCGCATAACTGTTCTTAAACTTTACTTTATTTATAAGCAATTCCTAATCGCTTAATCTCCTTAATCACATTTCCCATGATTAATCTTAGCCATCAGTTCTTCAAACTTGACTAGGTTCATTGTATCCTTTGAACTGAAAAACGTTTTATCTTGCCTTGAAACTTGTATTCCTTCCTAGGTACTTGTGCTCTGTTATGACTGTTCAATTTGTGCTGTAGATCTAACTCTTGAATTTCCATTGCCGTTGATCCTCAACAAACTTCTTGCACGACATTCCAATCTTCTATAAATCTCCAGCTCATTGGCATCCTTCATTTAATAATGTATTCACTTATTTAATGCATTTTGTTACTGCTCGGTTGATACTCGGTTAATACTGAACTTTACTTGGTAGACATTCTCATCTCGGTTGCTTATGCTCGATGACTGATAAACTTGAGGTTTACCGACTAGCTCCTTGCTCGGTAAAATAGAGTAATATCAAACCTTTGCATGAAATCTTTCCTCCTTCTTGTTCAGTCTTCAAATACACATATATAGGATATCAAAACAATCAAAACATCATAATCTCATCACTATCTAACTCGGTAATAGTTTCTCATTGAATAACTTATTACTCCCCTTCATTTTCATATTCTTTATGTGTCACTTACCGACATCTTTATACTCATCAAAACATACTCTTTAAGATATGGCAACATCATACTGAATCAAAAAATCAATTGCTTGACATCAATGACAAAATAATAATATTAAGACAGTAATCATCCTTTATTAATTAATCTCCAACAACCTTCTCAATATCATCAACCAACAAACTTATTGTAATGCCAACAATCTTCCCTACTTATTGTAATGCCAACAATCTCCCCCTTTGGCATTGATGGCAATACCAACTTGATTTATTCCAACTAATTCAAACTGCTCTGAATCTTCTCCTATTATCTTTGAGCTGTAAACTTGTCTTGTAGTCTTCTCCCCCTGCCATTAGTCTTCTCCCCCTTTGACAAAAATGCCAAAAGTAAGATCGATCCATGATTACTTCCCCTGTGAAGTAATTTCCTGGCTATTAAAATATATACAAATGTATCTCGGTCAGAGCATCTTTTCTTCATTCATTATTCCCTGCACAACTTTAGACAACCTTCTAAAGTGTGTAAATCAACATCAACTCACAAATAGTATTCTATGTAGTCATATAATTGATATTGTCACCGAACTCTGTCAATGAGTGCTAGATAGGGGTAGGACCCCTAACTTACTTCTGAGATACTCAAAAGTGTCCCTTGGTAGTGGCTTTGTGAAGATGTCTGCTATTTGTTCCTTTGTGCTAACATATTCCAGCACACCATTCTTTTCTTGAACTTCTTCTCTAAGATAATGATACTTTATAGAGATATGCTTTGTCTTAGAGTGCATTACCGGATTCTTTGAAATGTTAATAGCACTTGTATTATCACAAAATATAGTTATTGGCTCGCTAACTGTCTCATTCATACCTTCCAACAGTTGTTTGATCCATGATATATTGGTACAATTCAATGCTATAGTGACATATTCAACTTCAATTGTTGACTGTGAAATGCATCCTTGTTTCTTGCTAAGCCAACTTACTAGTCTTTCTCCCAAAAATAAAGCTCCACCACTTGTGCTTTTTCTATCATCAATATTTCCTACCCAATCAACATCAGTATAGACTTTTAAGTCAAAATCATTCTTCTTTTCATATAGTAAACCATAATCTTCAGTGCCTCTCAAGTATCTGAAAATTCTCTTGATTGTTGTCATATGGGTTTCTTTGGGATCTGCAGAAAATCTTGCAGCTATACCTACTGCATGTGCTATATTAGGCCTGTTGTGAACTACATATTGCAACTTTCCAATCATAGATCGGTAAAGTGTCTCATCAACAGATGCAGATTCATCATTCTTTGATAGTTTACAATTAGTAGTCATAGGAGTACTTACAGGTTTAGAATCCTCCATTCCAAATTTCTTCAAGTTTTCCTTAATATACTTGGATTGAGTAATGAAAATCCTATTTTTCATTTATAGTATTTGTAAACCTATAAAATACTTTATCTCGCCGATTAATGACATCTCAAATTCTTTGCATATTTCATTTCCAAAGTTCTTGCATAAAGAATCATTTCTACAAAAAATAATATCATCAACAAATATGGCTGACATCAGTATTGCATTATCCTCATCATTCTTCATATACATTTTGCTATTTTCACTAGTCCTCATAAATCCAATCTTGATTAAGTAAGAGTGTAATCTTTCATACCATGCTCTAGGTGCTTGCTTTAGACCATATAAAGCTTTGTTCAACTTATATACCCGATCTTTATTCTTCTCTTCAATAAATCCTTCAGGCTGTTCAATATAGACTTCTTCTTCTAGTATACCATTAAAAAATGCAGACTTAACATCCATTTGATATACCTTGAAATTTTTGTAAGCAACATATGCCAACAATGTTCTTACTTCTTCAAGTCTTTCTACAGGTGCAAAAGTCTCCCCATAGTCTATTCCTTCTTCTTGAGCATAACCTTTGCAAACTAGCCTTGCTTTATTCCGAATGACCTCACCTTTTTCATTTAGCTTGTTTCTAAAAATCCACTTTGTACCAATTACATTTTTCTCTATTGGTCTTGGGACTAGTGTCCATGTTTCATTTTTATTTATTTGATCAATTTCTTCTGTCATAGCATTTACCCAATCTTCATTGTTTAATGCCTCTTTTACTATCCTCGGTTCAAATTTGGATATCAGATATGTGTTGTGTCTCAGTTTGTTCCTTGTCATCACTGAAGCATCCTTATCTCCTATAATATGACTTGATGCATGATTTCTCCTGACATATTTTGCTAATATAGGCTCGACAGGCTCTGTATGATCTTCTTCATCACTCAATAACTGAGTAATTTCTTCATTGGCTTGCTTGGTAAGGCTGGTCAGTTGTACATATACAAACTCTTCATAATCATCCGGTTCTTTGGAATTTCCTTCATCATTCCTTTCTACAAATTCATCAATTTTCACATTTGCATTTTCCACTATTTTGTTAGATGATTTGATCAGACATTTAAATGCTTTACTCCTAGAGGAATAACCAAGAAATGTTCCTTCCTCACTTTTCTAATCAAATTTTCCATTTCTGTCATCTTTGTGAACATAACATCTACTTCCAAATATTTTAAAATAACTTACATTTGGTTTCTTGTCATACCAGATTTCATAAGGTGTCTTCATAGTTCCTTTCTTCAGTTGTACTCGGTTCAAGGTGTAAACTGTAGTGCTTATTGCTTCTCTCCAAAATGTTTGAGGTACTTTCTTTTCTATCATGAAAGTTCTGGCACAATCTACAATTGATCTATTTCTTCTTTCAGCTATCCCATTTTGCTGTGGTGTCCTTGGTGTAGACACTTGTCTCTTTATACCATGATCATTGCAGAATAAGTTAAATTCATCAGAAATGAATTCTCCTCCTCTATCAGATCTAAGATATTTCAGCCATCTTCCTGTTTCTTTTTCAACTCTTGCCTTATACCATTTGAACATTTGCAAAGCTTCTGATTTCTCTTTTAAAAACATAACTGACATCATCCTTGAGTAATCATCCACAAATAATATGAAGTATTTATCACCATAATAACTTTGAACTTTCATAGGACCACAAAGATCAGTGTGCACAAGATGTAAAATTCCTTTAGAAGTGTAAGACTTACTTGTAAAGCTTGATTTTGTCATCTTACCCATTTGACATCCTCGACATATAGCATTCTCAGGTTTTTCCAAGCTCGGTAGACCTCTTACATGGTGCTTCTTACTTATTTTGATCAGGTTATCAAAATTTACATGACAAAACCTTTTATGCCATAACCAAGTATCTTCTATTTTTGCATACAGACAATTGTTTCGAGTTCAGTCAAGGTGAAATGTATTACCTCTTGTTTGAGTCCTGGTAGTAGCCAACTTTCCATGGTTGTCATGAACTTTGACAATTCCTTTTTGAAATTCTATTTGGTATCCTGTATTGTTTAGCTGTGCTACACTCAACAAATTGTATTTCAGACCTTCAATCCAATATACATCATCACATTTTGCATTGTCAAGAAGTGTGATAGATCCTTTACCTTTCACAGGACATGGTGCATCATTACCAAATCTTACATAACCTCCATTATAATCTTCTAATTTAACAAACTTGTGTTTATCACCTGTCATGTGATATGAGCATCCACTATCTATGATCCAAGAATCATTATTATTTATGTGTGATATTAAGGCTTTTTCTTCATACCTTTCTTCATTTGATCCATCTTTGATAGCCACATATACAACTTCCTCTATTTTAGTCCCATCGGATTTATCATCATTGGATTCCTCATCAGCTACTAGGCATGTCTTTCTATCTCTCCTTCTAAAGTCTCGGTGTCCTCTGTAATAGTTGTGTTTTTGTCTGTCATCTTGATATTCTCTCTTTTCACTAGATTCTTTGTTAGGACAGTTTGAAGCCATATGTCCAATTTTATCATAGTTAAAACATTTTAAAGGTAACTTCCCTTTATACTTACCTTTGCCTCTCGGTAACCTTCTGGCTAATAATGCTTCAAACTCTTCTTGCTTTCTGAATTCCTCATATAGTTTGTGTACTTCTTCCATGCTTTTGCGAAATCTCTCACTTGCTCCATGATGATTTCCTTCAGCATACTTATACATTCTATCATTGTAATCATCAGATTCACCAAGATGAAAAGAATTGAATGCAGATTCAACTTTGTTTACCGAAGACCCACTGTTATCAAAATTACTTAACTCAAAAGCACGTAGCTTACTGATAGTAGCATCCAAAGAGACTGGCATGTTCGGTACAAACCTTAATTCATTAATTGCAGAGACTCTAATGGCATAAGCAGACAAAAGTGTTCTCAACAACTTACTTGTTACATCCTTTTCTTCAATAGGTCCTCCTACTCCTTTGATTTGATTGACAGTTTCCTTTAACCTTGTACTGTATTGGATTATGTTCTCACCTTCATTCATTCTCATGGATTCAAGTTGTCCTCTCAGACTATCTACTTTTGCTCTTTGAACATGTTCATCTCCTCCATACACAGATATAAGCTTATTCCACATTGCTTTGGCATCATTACAACCTTCTAGATCATTAAACTCTGAGTCGGTCAAAGCTGATGTTATCTTAATCATTGCTTGAATATGTTCTTGCTTTGCCTTTATTTCTTCCATCGTCATAGGGTAGGTGCTAGGTGCAATATAATCATTCTCTAGATAGTATGTTGCATATTCTCCAATTCCTGATAAGTGCAGCTTCATCCTTTTCTGCCATGTGGAGAAACTTGACTTATTTAGCTTTGGTGCATCCCTTTATAACATCTTTGGATCTTGCCTCAAGTTCCTTGAAAATCTTCTTTCAGAGTCCAAGCTCTGATACCAATTGTTAGTTAAATGAGAGGAGGGGAGGGGGGGTGAATCAGATAAACTCACAATTTAGTATTCTAACCAGATTCAACCTCGGTAGCACTGTTCTTGATATGCAACTATGACTGTAAATCATTCAAACTCATAAACAGATAAACTTGAAACATTAAAACACATCTGACACCAGATTTAACGTGGAAACCCAAATAGGGAAAAACCACTGTGGGATTTCAGACCCACAAGAAAATATACTCTTCTAGAGTATGCTCGGTTAAAATCAAATCCTGTTAAAGATTACAAACACATTGCTAGATGTGACCCGGTTAAGGGATTTCCCTTAGATCTATTAAAATCTTCACTTTGTTAGAAGTGACCTTGTCAAAGGATTTCAAACACTCATTCAGAATGTTACCTTCCTAGAGGATTTACAAATAAGACTGTTAGGTCCACTCGGTTAAGGGATTTCCTGTCAGTTACAAAAATAAATAACATTAATAAAATATATATCTGCAACTTCACATCTGAAATGCTAAAGCAGATTCTATGTGCTCAAGATAATCTTGTCAAAAGACTTATCTTTCTCCTTGTTGGGCTTCTCACTCTGTTCTTCAAATAGATTTTCAATCTTTTGTACTCGGTAATTACTTCAATAGCATCACCGTGCTTCTAATTTGCCCGCATAACTATTCTTAAACTTTACTTTATTTATAAGCAATCCCTAACTGCTTAATCTCCTTAATCACATTTCCCATGATTAATCTTAGCCATCATTTCTTCAAACTTGACTAGGTTCATTGTATCCTTCGAACTAAAAACATTTTATTTGGCCTTGAAACTTGTATTCCTTCCTAGGTAGTTGTGCTCGGTTAGGACCGTTCAATATGTGCTGTAGATCTAACTCTTGAATTTCCATTGCCGTTGATCCTTAACAAACTTCTTGCATGGCATTCCAATCTTCTATAAATCTCCAGCTCATTGGCATCCTTCATTTAATAATGCATTCACTTATTTAATGCATTCTGTTACTGCTAGGTTGATACTCAGTTAATACCGAACTTTACTCGGTAGACATTCTCATCTCGGTTGCTTCTGCTCGGTGACTGATAAACTTGAAGTTTATCGACTAGCTCCTTGCTCGGTAAAATAGAGTAATATCAAACCTTTGCATGAAATCTTTTCTCCTTCTTGTTCAGTCTTCAAATACACATATATAGGATATCAAAACAATCAAAACATCATAATCTCATAACTATTTAACTCGATAATAGTTGCCCATTGAATAACTTATTACTTCCCTTCATTTTCACATTCTTTCTGTGTCACTTACCGACATCTTTATGCTCATCAAAACATACTCTTTAAGACATGGCAACATCATACTGAATCAGAAAATCAATTGCTTGACATCAATGACAAAATAATAATATTAAGACAATAATCATCCTTTATTAATTAATCTCCAACAACCTTCTCAATATCATCAACCAACAAACTTATTGTAATGCCAATAATCTTCCCTACTTATTGTAATGCCAACACTTCCTTCATATATAATTTTTAATCCATTGGCAATACAAGAGCACCAAAGTCCATAATAATCTTAATATACATGTGTGTGGTTGAGAGACTTTTGGCATTATGTATGAGGTCCAAAAAATGTTTCAACTAACTTTTGTAACAAAATAAAATATAATAACATTTTTCAATAGCATCTTAACCTCTTTGGTAGTAACCTACGTGACTTTATTATCACTATCATCTCTGACAACAACTATATGACTTCATTAGCAACTATGAAATTGAAAAATCTAAGATGACCTCAATAGTATACACGACTTTGATAATTCTAGTATGATTTTGGAAATACCTAGGATGACTTAAATATAAATCATGACTTCAACAATATTTGAAATGACTCTAGAAATGAGGTTGAAATGATGTCTAGTAGTAATGATTCCTAATGGCATGGCCTCCAAAATATATTATTCAAATTGACTACTTTATTTCTCTAGCTTTATAGTAGTGATCGCATGATTGTATTTGTTATTTATGTCTTTCTTAGTCATTTGAATTAACAATTAGCATGCACAAAAGTAAGGTGTTTGGATAAAATGTTAGCAATCTTATTCCTTTGCTATTCATATATTTATTGAAGGAGCATTATTTATTTCTTCCTATTATAAAAGTATCATCAAGATTGTTATCATTAATGATTACTATTTTTCTTTATATTATTGTTAGACCTTTAATGGGCAGTGGCTATTCTTATTTGAGTATTTCTCCGTTCAAGCTATATATAATAGTTGTGCAAAACATAACAATTATTAAATGATAGGGTTGTTAGGTCAGGTAAATCAAAGATTATTTCAATCAAGAAAAAAAGGAAAATGAAATCCTTTATTGGACAAGAAGTAATGGAAAACATTTAAGATAGTTGTTGTGGTGATACTTGTAGAATATGAAAACATCAAAATTTCTTATGGAATGCATTAAAATATTGAGGGATATTTTAGAGTGTGGCCATTGAAATGGGCATACAAGTGGATCTTTGTGCACAAATTCGAGGAAGGGACTATAGAGGATAAAATTGCATCTATGTGTGGGACTTGGGGAAACAATATGATGTTGATATATTATTGTTGTAAGCTATAGCTAACATGGCATGCAAAATTCTAAGTGTGGTGATAGTGGAAGACATGGAGATGCGGTCTACTAATCTAGAGAAGACAACTGTTGCAAAAAAAAAAAACCTTCAAATTATAAAGATGATTTGAGAGCTAAGAAGATGGTCTATGAGGATCCCATTTGTTAGACTAAGTGGATGAGGATGGATAGAGTCTCCTAGTTGAAGAAAAGGCAAAATAAATGGGGGAGCTATTCAAGGAAGCTTCATTAGATGGAATCAAGGAGAAGGAAGGGGTTTATAGTAGAAGTAGATATCCTTTTCATAGAGGATATGAATGATAGTTTGGCAAGGAGAGTGCAATAATAACATGTCCTTTGGAGGACATGAAGATGATGGTGTATGTGATATAACTAAATACACAATAGGAAGAGGAAGAGAATGTGCTTATGGTAATTCTTAATGCCAACAAAGTAGTTTGTATTGATTTATGCACAAGTGTAATAACATGTGGAGAAAGGAGGATATACTTTTGTGGAGGTGGATAGAAAATGGTGAGTCTAATCTCATGATAGAAAAAAGAGAAAGTGAGAATCATTTGGTCGAGCTAGATTGATAGAGGTGGGTCAAATGCCATAAGAGGAAATAGGAAAAATTAATTAGAGGAGGAATATGGAATGTTTAAGATAGATATCCATAAGGGGAATGCAATTTAATGGTAAAACTTGGAAAAAGGGGACGATATTTATCCTAGCTAAATATGGGAAGAGATATAAGAAATTGTGATGCTTTAAATGTGAAATGTGATGAAACTACTATAATAGCCATAAGTCTATTCTAGAATGCTATCTAATCTAAAACACACCAAAATGAAACAAAGAATAAACTATAAAAAACAAAGCTTATACCTGCATATGTCAACTACTCCCATGAAGTTCCCTTTTATTCTATCTTATGTGATCTTGATGTTGTTGCTCTTAGAATATTGCACTTATGGTTTGAAGATGACCACACAAGAATGAACCTATGTGGTATATGAAATGCAAAGATGGATTATAATCCTATGATTTTAATGATAATGGATACTAAGATGGATATGCTATAATAAATAAAATACTTGATTTCTTGGATGTTGGAATGATTGATTGCTTGAATACTCTAAAATGATCACTAATAACTATCTTGAAATGTTAGCTGAAGGCTTCCTTTTATAGATTTTCCATAGCTAAAATCCAAGGTGGAGAATATCAATGGTTAGGAGTTAATCTTGAGATCATGAACAATTGAGAAGAATTTGATTGAGATGTGAGAGACAAAGGGGGAAGATGTTCCTCCTATGATGACAAGATAGAGGATAAGGTGTAGAGAGAAGACATATGGTGACATGCTCATCTCGACCAGAGATGAGGACTCCAAAGAGATAGGATGGTTGGAGGAAATATAGTTTTCCTAAGACATGAAGGAGTCAAAAATCTATGGAGGTTGGAGAATATTTAGGCTTCCTAGGACAAGTGAACAATGAGTCACTTTGACTAGGTTGATGTGGGAAAAGCCACCATCTAAGAAGTAAGGATGCGAGAGAGAATATGTGGGATAGGAGGATACATAAGTCTCCTCCTCCTATTGAATAGGGTTGATGTTGATGATAATTGAGGAATTGAATATTAAAATATTTAGTTTATTTATCCACATGTTGATGTTGATGAGGGAGATGAAATGTATGGATGATGTGGATTTGAAGATTGAAGACTTAGGTTGGATGAATAATTAAATAACTTAGGATTATTTAATTATGATGGAATTTAGAAGAATTATGATGAATTTTGATTAAATAATTAATATTTAATAAATAAATTGTTTTAGAGGAATAAGACAAGTGAATCAAATAAATAAATAATTCAATTTGTTTATTGATAGAATAATAAAATCATTAAATAAATAATTCATATTTATTTAATTCTCTCTAGTCATTTCTAGATGTATACAGAAAGTATTTTTCGTAATGTACCTAAAATTAGTAATGGTTTATGTTGTGGGATTGTGTATATTCTAAAAGGGTTGTTTTACCACTCAACTCTACTTTAGATTACCATGCTTATAAATTTTCTTATCTAAATTGTATGATGTAGAAGCATCTAGGTTCATGAGCAATTATGCATTACCTAAAATAAAATAGAGGTGGCTAAGAGAATTTTGGTCTTATGCATTGATTTATTATGTTTGGATGATTCTAAGGATTGAGAGAATTTTAGTCGACTCTGCTAGTAAAAAAATTATAGTTGCATCTTTGGCAACAACTTGTGATCTTCAAAAAAAACCTATGTGACTTTTTTAGTATTAACATCTCTAGCAACAATCTATAAAACTTCGGTAGCATTCAAGATTAATTCAATAGCATTGTGAGTTTGGTCACATCTAATATGAATTCCATAATAAGAAAATAATGATAAGTAGTAGTGATTATGCTCGATGATTTGAGCTCTAGAAGATGCATAACTTTGTCATTTGTATAGATCAGTTATTATATGTCTCTAACTTGTCAATAGTTATTTTAATATTATCTTGGTTATATATCTTTCTTTTAAGCACCAAAATTAACAATTTGCATGCAAAAAAGTGTGACAATTTGGTAAAATATTGATATTTTACTCCTTTGGTGATTATTTATCTCTTGAATTGGTCATGCTTGTATCTTTATGTTAGGACGGTGTTTGGACATTAAGATTGTTATCATTACCGTCTATTCTTCTTCTTCTTATTGCATCTGTTAAAACTTCAATAGATAATAAATACTCTTACTCATGTGGATATGCATTTTTCTATTGAATATAGCTAATGATGGTTACATAGAACATGAAAATTCCTAGATAGGAAGGAAAATAGTTGCACTATTATGTTGGTAGATCAAAGAATGCTTGGATCAAAAAAGAAAGGAAAAGGATTAAAATTATGCGATAAGGAATAGAAATGATTAGATATTAATTATGTTTGTTCTTGTAGAGTAAAAACTATTAAATGTAAAGGGTTGTGCATAGATCTAGGGAAGGGGCTATAGAAAGCCAAATCATGTCTATGTGTGGTACTTGGGGCAACATAATGGTGTTGATATATTTTTGTTGTAATACATGTTATGTGATGAATTTAGGCTTCTATCAATTTGTTGTAGCTTGTGAAGGTTGATATTATTTAACTTAATGAACATGTAATATTATTTTACTTTTGCTTGGTGTATAATTTTATGGGTGATTCAAGAGGTTACTAGGTTTAGGAGGCTTTTAATTTTACCTCCCCGCCTAGACAACATTGACTAGTGTACAAGTATTGTAAATTTTCTAGAAATGGTATACTAAGTAACGTGGAGAATTGATCATAAGTTAAAGTAACATGACATAATGTGTGTACATATTTAAGTCCAAATATAACTAATAAGATGACAACCTAAAACACTAATCGATAGTCCATTTTCTATCTTTATAGAGACTCTTAAATTAGCACAAGATATTTTTTTGAGAAGAATATGACTACAAAAAAAATGTGCATATGTTATACTAATTTCTAGTACCAATGAGGATATTATGAATAATAATATTAAGTATTTATTCTCTTATGTACAATGGACCATAGTGACTATCATGTGGTATCTTTACATCAAGAAATACATTTGGTGAAGGAGGAGGAGAATAAAGTGTAACAATAGTTTTGTTCACCTCCACAAAAGCATGTCAATGTGATATAACTTTAGTTTCAATAATATCATCATTTATGTTCTCAAGGACCTCAAAAGTATTTGCACAATTTAGTACATTCAACATGAATCGAGTTGTTACTTATAATAATACTTTGTTCTTATTAGTTAATAGATTTGTCTTTTCAAAACAACAATTGAAATGTCTCTTAATGACCAAATAAAAGACAAGTAAGTAACTAAAAGCCGAAAAATTTGCTTATTGGATTTGCAATTTTCCTTTGAATTTTAGAGGTACAACTCCCTCTTATGATGTAATTTAGTTTTTTGGGGGTATGTTTTTAACTAGAAATCAAGAAAGGCAAACTAACATACATACTGAAACACTGTGAAAATGGAGGTTAGTATAAACCAATAGGAAATCATATTAGTAAGAGCTTTCAACCATAAGCCAAACATGAAAACAAATCCATCCAAAGCGTTATCAAAGAAGCTTAGTAACACAAGGGTTTAATTAGGAAGTAAATAAAATGAAATATATATTACTCCCTCATGATTCTCCCTATGCCATGAATCTTTCATGTCCTCATCCTCTCCAAGATCCCATTGCTATGTGAAGTATGCCCTCAGCTCGAGCACTAGCACAAATAGATGTCAAATAGAGGATGGGAGATGGTTGATTATGTGAAGTGTTGAATGATTGAAGATATGAATGGAGTATTAATGTTAATTAGCAATTCCAACTAGCGGAAGAGCTAGAACATAATAAAAAGACCTCCTACAAAACATTCAAATTCTAAGCAAAGTAATTATGCATGGATAACTCTTGTGATTGGCTCCCCAACAATGAAGGAATAAGATCTATGTATAGGGAAAATGGGCAAATGAAGGGTTGAGATTGAGTTGATTGAGTAAGGGTTAGGATTGCTTGAGGAAGTGTTGATCCTCAATCCATGTGCTCTCCTTCAAGCCAATCACATGTTGACAAGTGTCAACAAGGGAAGGCTTGAGAAGAAAGAGGGATAAAGCATTAAATGCTTGAAGACTTGAAGGAAGTCATTAAAGACTTGAGAGGACTCTAGAAGGAAGCCATTAAAGGCTTGAAAACTTTGATAGAAACCATTAAAGGCTTAAGAAGACTCTAGAAGGAAGCCATTAAAGGCTTGAAGACTTTGAGAGAAACCATTAAAGGCTTAAGAAGACTCTAGAAGGAAGTCATTAAAGGCTTGAAGACTTTGAGGGAAACCATTAAAGGCTTAAGAAGACTCTAGAAGGAAGCCATTAAGGGCTTAAAGACTTTAAAGGAAGCCATTAAAGGCCTAAATACTCTAGAAGAAAACCATTAAAGGCTGAAAGACTTTAAAGGAAGCCATTAAAGTCTTGAAGACTCTAGAAGAAAACCATTAAAGGCTTGAAGACTTTAAAGGAAGCCATTAAATATTTGAGTTGATGGGTTTAGGGTTAACCTTTGGTTCAGGAATGTGCAAACCATTAAAAGGTGATTAGGCTAATAAGAGGGGTTTAGACATGATTAGAAGGAGGTTAACTTGCAACTTGCATTTTCTAGAAAGTGCAAATGGGTGAGGGATTTAGGAATTTAAATAAATATTTATTTATTTAAATGTGAGAGGGGATTTAAATAAATGTTAATTTATTTAAATGGTGAGAGGAGGGTTAAGTGAATTAAATCAAATAAATTGAATAATTTATTTAATTAATAGGAAAAGAGGGTTAGGATGAATTAATTAATTATTAATTTAATTAATAGAACATAGTTAAATAATCAAATAAATACTAAATATTCATTTAATTAAATGGATAGAAATGAGTGTCCACACATACATAACCATGATAAAGATGCAATTATGAATTTATAATCAAAGGGGAACAAAGATAAATGACAAAAAGTTCACTCACTTAGCATCCATTGAGAAAATTGGGAAAATATGTTGCAGTTCCTTTTAGATGATATGAATATTTCAAGACTCAAAATTCTTATAATTAAAATACTCATGATCTGATATAACAAATGAAAATATTTGGAGCAATAAAAAAACACAAAGGATAATGATCATATAAAAGAAATACAAATGAGCATAAAATTTCAAAAGATTTCTTTTATTTCTTGGGCAATATTAGAGAGTTCAAAGACTCTATGTTTCGGTACAAAAGATCATGCTTCCAAAAGAACAACACTGCTATCTCCTTTTTCTATAGAAAATTAAATAACAAAAACCCTTTTAGAAATTAATTCTAATCGAGTATTACTCATGACTCAAAGTACAAAGGGGATCAAAAAATTTGGATCCCTCCAGAATCTATTAATTGCATATTTAAACAAGACAATGAGCCTTTTTAGTTTTTGTAATTGCTTTTTTTAAAGACTCGAAAATAAAATAGCCTTTTCACTTTCACGTGAAATTGCTGCTTTAAAAATGATTTAAAATATTTCATAATATTTTAAATTATTGCACATAATTTATAGAGAATTTTTTTAATTTTTAATTTTTCTTGTAGCTATTTTAGAGTAATTTCACTGCGGGTTAACCAGTCGTCCTGGGGCCATGAAAATTTGTGAGAAGTTATGATAATTAAAATAAAACATGGATTTATTATCCATTTTTAACAATCTCACAAAATTGAACTACTTCCTTTGTAAACTGACCCTGCCAACCATTTGCTCCATACAGAAAATATTAAAATAACATATCATATGAGTTCATACGATTGCCAAATTAAAACTGGAGGTATTGAGGGAAAAATATCAAGTAGGTTGCCTTCAGATTTATGTAATTCACAACTTTTTTTCAACTCATTTTTTGAACTTGCGAACCCTTTGAAGATGACAGATTGAGAATTTTTGGAACACTAGAACCTTGAAACCCTTTGAAGTTAGCAAATCAGGAATTTTGGAACTTCGAAACATTGGAACCTTGAAATCCTTTGAAGTTGACAGATTAAGAATTCATGAAACTTTGGAACATTAGAACCTTGAAACCCTTTGAATTTGGCAAATCAGGAGTTCGTGAAACTTTGAAACACTGGAACCTTGAAACCATTTGAAGTCGACAAGTCAAGGATTTTTGGAACTTTGGAATCCACAAAATTGACAAAGACTGACTTTGCGCTGAAGACTCAGCAAAAATTATGGGAATAATTTTGCAAATAAAGGACATAATGTGGGGAAGACCTAAAATCAAAAGAGAAGACAAAAATTTTAAAATTTTGGGGTAACAGTGTTTGAGGTCCATAAATGATCAAGTCTAAGAATCTTTAAATCTATGATAGTTGGCAAATGTGTGCTTATTATATATCCTAGGAAGTGATATGTTTAGATCCAATTGATGCATCAGAGAAAGAGTACTCACATTAGTTCTCAATAAAATTTGAAGTATATCATCTAAGGATTCTTGTAATTTAGTGAACTTCCTAGGAGTAATTGGTTTAAAGGAAAGATGATAATAGTAACAAGTTGGTTAACATTCTCCTTTATTTCATTACCGATTAAAAAAATATTTGGCTTTTAAAATTTGAAAGGGTGAGATGATTGGTGTTGTTGATGCTAAGGATTCAACCTTGAGATTGTTCAAATGTGTACATGTATCTCTTAAAGATGAGGTTATGCAAATGCACGTTATTTTGAATAACCAAAACTAGCCCCCTAAGAAACATAATTTTGTAACTTATCATCATTAAAATGATGATTTAATATACCACATAAAGATTGAAAGTGGATGACATAAAAAATGATGATACCATTTATTTGTTGAGTGCAATTATTAAGATCATTCATTGATATGTTCAAACCTTGTTAGATTGAAAGTTCTCGATAGATGTAGTAGGTAAGTCATCAAAGAATCATATTGAGCTAGGAGGTAATGAGTAAAATATGTGTAATAACAAAGTCCTTCAAGGT